>NW_026726959.1:0-36003 GCF_029784015.1 Lycium ferocissimum
TGATCTTCAAAGAATAGGGCCTATAACAATCTCGATAAGCACACGAATAACACCAACGGATCTAACTGCTTATAACGGCCCCTATTCGGGTCTTGCTCAGTTTTTTATTAACGTTCAAGGTCCTCAAAAATTCTGGGCATACGCATGAATACGAGCAATATCCATACCACCCAGTAAGCTGTCATACAATCCTTGATTAAGTGAGACCCAAGTCCAGTCATGAAATGGTGTACCCTATCTTCTATGTCAGCTACTATCGTCAGAGCATATCTAGCCAAGGAGTTAAACTTCAAACTATATTCCCGGACGCTCATATTCTTCGGGTGAAGTAATAGAAACTCATCACCCCTAGCCCGGCGAACCTCAGTAGGTAGATAATGATCTAGAAAGGCCCTGGTGAATTCGGACCTGTCACGACCCAGCTGGAGGGCCATGACGGGCACCTGGAGCTAACCCACCGAGCACCTCTCATCGTACATTCACATTCATATCTAGGTGAGCCACATGGTTTATCAACAAACCCTATGCCTTAATAATGCCATTTTCAACGGTTAAAACATCTTTATCTCAACATCAACAACTACACCCATATACGTATACACAAGCTGACGAGGGTTAACAAAATAACATACCGAAATATGAGCCGACAAGGCAAAAGACATCTACTATACATTACTGTCTACGAGCCTCTAAGAAGAGTATGAACATCATCATAAGGACAGGACAGGGCCCCGCCATGCCCATATATATACACAAAAGAATAGTACTAAAAGCTGCAGCTCCGAATCAAATGGAGCTCTCTATCTGCGATCTACGAACAAGCGATCTATAGGTCAAGTCTATCTCCGTGTCCACCTGCGGGCATGACGCACCGTCCACAAACAAAAGGACATTAGTACGAATAATGTACTGAGTATGTAAAGCATAATCAATAACACAATGGAAGCATGAGAAATAACATAAATAGGAAAGTCATAGGATGAAAGAGCCATTTATACCTCTAGCGATGTTCATCATATTTACTTACCCTCTTTCTAATGGGAAACTCCCATTTAATACATGTATACATATAGTAGTATCATACCCGACCATAGAGGTTCGGTGTTTTTGTCACGACCCAACCCCGTAGGCCGTGACTAGTGCCCGACTTGGGCACCCGTACGTACCAAAGTCCCAAAAATAGCGACTCAAATATTTACAAAAATTTGGGCAGAGTTTCTGCGTTTTGCATCGACTAACCAAAAATTAACACCGCACTCGAGAAAATACCAACGAAGCCACACGGGGCCAACATATCCATATACATATATATAGGCGGGCGCAGGGGTGCCGTGGCGGATGAACCGCTCGGAACATATCACGTACACATATGCGCACCACGTACACATACGTACGGACGTAGCACATAACCCACGTACACACGTCCACGGACCTCTAAGCGAGAATAACGAAATCATATGACGGGACGGGGCCCCGTCGTACCCCCGAATAATAATGTACATATGTATCGGATGCAAATGTATACCAAAATATGTAAGCTCGGAAGAAGGAGCACTCCTGAAAGCGGAATAGATGGCCTAACGGTGGATCCTCGAGCGGGCGGCGCATACTGCGGGCATGAAACGCGGCCCGAAGAAAAGGGGTCGATGCACGAAATAGGTGCGAGTATGTAAAAGCGAGATTACGAAACATAATAACATATCACAGATGATAAATATGATTTACAAAAATATCGAGTATTTATCGAAAATTAAAATCATGCTAAGGCTCTTAGAACGATGGTCGCCCGCACGTCGATGGCGCCATACCCACGGATCACGCCGGAAGGTTTCATATCTCCGTAACCCGACATATCCCCGTAACACATCATAGCCAACCATGACACCAAACACGGCATAACACCACATATAAACGGGACCGGCTCTCCTCGCGAGGAGCTCGGCGGGCCGTAACACGACATCGCGCGAGAATATGTCATAACGCGCACGAAACATAACCGGCCCGGGATGATTGAACGAAGCAATAACCATAAGCACGAGCGGAGTCGTGAGTAATCATATGCATCAAAATCATAAACAGTACTCATTATGTAAAGAAGGAATCCATATGAGAAAATCATAGTGAAGAAAATTTTAATTTTTCCGAAAAAAAATCCGTAAAGGTAGCATAAATGGCCGCGGGCCCCACGGACGGGTGCGACCCCCATCCGGCCCGACTACGAGGGATAGGGGAGAGTTATGCCTTATGAACTTATATATTATGTTTTGGGGCGTTTCGAGATCGTATGCAAAAGTTACGGACGTTTGAAGTTCGGGACCTCTTTGTAGTCAAAATTTTTCACAAGTCTTTGAAAACTCATTTATTGGAAGGCTTAAAGACCTCACATTGAACACAATAATGAACCAACCTTTAGGATCAAATAAATACGTATCTAAGCTTGGATTTAAGAACGGAACAACCCCGAGATGCGGGGCATAGCCTACTAGTCCTAGGACATGCCAAATGAAAGAAAGCGACGCCTTACATACCTTAGTCAACCGCAATACAAGCCTAGCCTCGACCTCGGCAATTCAAAGATCTCGCATAACACAAAGCACACTAACATTAGCCATACACCTTTAGACATTCGATTCCAAACGAACATTAGATTCTATAGAAATTTCGACAAACATTTCCTATCTTCTGCACCACCCCGAGATTCCAACTCGGCTAGTTTTCAACAACCCGACAAGAAACAAACCACAACAATAATAGTAGTCGATTCACAATACGTTCCAACATTAATATACAATTCCAACATATTCCAACATTATACATATATTGCTATATACTTTGAGGTATTCCTATATAATCAACTAACTTCATAAAACCAACTTAACACTAACGCTAATGCGTTCAACTACCAATCCAAACTTATTCAAACCATATGCGACGACACTTTAAGGAATTCATACAATTTTTCCAACATTCCAAATATTGTCCCATTGAACCCGAAATAGTCCCAAAACCGAGAACAACATCAAATGCATTCTTCTCTTCCAAATTCATACTTTACATCATTAATCTACACATTAGCCATGCAATATTCATAAATGTAAAAATTACATAAAATTCACATAAATTCCCATAACCAACATAACATCATTCTAAGTCATCAAACTTGCGTTTTGCCTTATAAAATCCATAACGACAACAACGAAACACTAACGACGATTTGTTCATTCAAGACCACATAGAGGGGCCATTCGGCCAACACTCAATTCCCCCCACCTAGGGATGATTTCATTCTTTTCTTCACACTACAATAATTAAAACATGCCAACTAACATGAATACATGACTTATATTACAACACACATACACATGGTCAAGACCACCGTACACGACAACTCCAACTTCCATCCTCACATGATTTTCTTCCATTTTAGCATACAATAACACATATACCATCTATAACACAAGAAAACAAGATTAAAACTAACATTTCTTCTTCACCTCTTCACTTGACCAAAGTTGGTCGTTAGAACAAACGAGCGAACTATCTTCCGAAATAACAACACCACGTTACTTAGCACTCTTGAATTAGCAACTTTGCTTGAGGAATTGATTTTTTTGATGGAGAATTTTTGGTCTTATTTTTTCCTCCAAATGGCCGAATAGGCTTTTTTTTTTTTTTTTTCTTCTCTTTAGTTCTTGATTTCTCTAGAAAATGTTAAGTGAAGAAGATGACTTAGTCATCTTTATAAAATATAACACATGTTCCTTGTGGCCTTGGCTATAACATCCACCTTGCTCCAATTTTCTTATTTTTTTGAATTTTCAACTTACCCAAAATAGCTCACTCTAATTATGGAAAATTCCTCCAAGTGTTGTTTTAACATTTTCAAGACATGGAAATCATACACAATTCAAGTATTTAAAACAAGCAAAAGTCTCTGGATAGCCTTGCCCCTAACTTCTCATAATTCCCACAAGTTCTTTTCAAAATACGGGATATATCATCCCCCCGCTGAAACATTCGTCCTCGAATGTTAGATTGACCTTACGAGTCTTATAAATAAGTTTGGGAGTTCTTTTATAGTTATCACACACACCATTCGTTAGTCAAGATAACCAAGAAAGGAATTTAAATTACCGGCGGTACTAGAAATAAGTGAGGATACTTCTTCTTCATCGGCTCCTCGACTTCCCGGAGTCACTTCCTCCCGATTGTTGTTCCGCCTACGCACCTTAACGGGAGGCTACTTCTTTGTTCCGCAACCTTCTTCTTGCCGATCCAATATAGCTATAGAAATTCGCTCTTCGTAGGACAGCTCCTCCGTGACCTGGACATCATCTACACGAAATATTCTGGAGGGGTCACCAATGCATTTACGGAGCATAGATACATGAAATACCGGATGCACTGGACCCAAATCAGCTGGCAAATCCAATTCATAGGCAACCTTGCCTATTTTCCGAATAATCTGATAAGGCCCGATATACCTTGGACTGAGTTTCCCTTTCTACTTCAAATCTCATGACACCTTTCATAGCGATACCTTCGGGAATACCCAATCACCGAGCACGGAATTCCAAGGGCGCGTCGATTATCTGCATAAGACTTTTGTCGACTGCGGGCTAATAGCCTTTCACGGATCAATTTCACTTTGTCCCTTTCTTCTGGATCACATTTGGACCAATTAATTTAGTTTCGCCAACATCGAACCGGCCGATCGGTGATACGCATTTCGCCATGTCTAACGCCTCGTATGGGGCCATACGGATCTTTGGGTGGTAGCTATTATTATAGGCAAATTCAACCAGCGGCAGATGATCATCCCAGCTACCTCTGAAATCAATAACACAGGCCCGCAGCATATCTTCGAGTGTCTGGATGGTGCGCTCGGCCTGTCCGTCACTCTGAGGATGGAAAGCAGTACTAAGACTTATCTGAGTCCCCAATCCGTCTTGAAATGACCTCCAGAAATTTCTTTGTGGCGAGGTACCTGCTGTCGGAAATAATAGATACGGGAACTCATGAAGCCTCACTATCTCCTTAATATATAGTACGGCATAATCCTTCGGTGAATAAGTAGTCTTGGAGGAAATGGGCTGATTTTGTCAACCGATCAACGATAACCCCGGATAGAATCATACCTCCGTGGAGTGCGGGGCAAACTACGATGAAGTCCATATTAATTATTTCCCACTTCGCGTCGGTATTTCCATTTCTGTAATAATCCCGGGTTTCTAATGCTCAATCTTGACTGTGGCCGGTTCGGGGCCTTTGTGCAACAAATTACGCTGCTATATCCTTTTTCATGCCGTCCCACCGGTATAGACACACGAGATCGTGGTACATTTTTGTAGCTCTGGATGGACGAGAATAGCGGGCATAATGTGCCTCGCCCATAAACTTTTGTCGCCGTAGATTTGCAACCTCAGGTACGCACAATCTGCCCCTATATAGTAATACTCCGTCCGCTGTAATCTCGAACCGAGTCCCCTCCTTTTCATGGGCCAAGTCTCTATAATGCACCAGAACAGGATCTTCATATTGGCGACGCTTAATTTCTTCCACAATAGAAGATTCGGCAATTTCACGAACAGAAATCCCAGCATTGCCAGATTCGGCCAAACGGACACCAAGGCTTGCCAGCTGATGGATTTCACGAACTATGTCTTTCTTTTCCAATGAAACATCCGCTAGGCTGCCCATAGATTTACGACTGAGGGCATCTGCGACAACATTGGCTTTTCCGGATGGTATAGAATATCGACATCATAATCCTTCCATGAGCTCTAACCACGAGTCTCTTGTCGCAAATTAAGCTCTTTACTTAAAGATATATTGGAGACTCTTTATGATCTGTGTAGATATCAACATGGACGCCATATAAATAATGTCTCCACATCTTCAGGGCATGAATCACCGCTGCGAGCTCCAAATCATGAGTGGGATAATTCTTTTCATGCTTTTTGAGTTGTCGGGAGGCATAGGCTATGACACGGCCGTGCTGCATTAATACACAACCCAGTCCAACACACAGGCGTCACAATAAATAACATATCCGTGGTCCTTCGGAAGTGTCAAAACCGGGCTGTGGTCGGTTTCTCCTTCGACAGCGAAACTCCGCTCGCGAGGCATCCATCCATGGAATTTAGCTCCCTTACACGTTAGCCTTGTTAAAGGGCTGAAATGGAAGCAAATTTTTCCACGAACCTCTTAATAACCAGCCAATCCCAAGAAACTACGCACCTCTGCATCGGCGTCGTAGGCACAGGCCAATTCTTCACGGCTTCGATCTTAAGGTGTCTACCGGATGCCATCTGCGCCAATAATATGTCCCAAGAATGCCGCGATGTTAGCCAAAATTCACACGTTTAGAAAATTTGGCATATAACTTACGATGTCGAAGTACCCAAGGACCGCTCTCAAATGATCCGCGTGTTCATCTTCTGATCGAGAGTAGACGGAATATCATCAATAAATACAATCACGAACAGATCTAAGAATGGCACGAATACCGGTTCATAAGATCCATGAATACCTGGAGCATTCGTCGACCAGATGACATAACTACGAATTCATAATGGCCATCCGGGTCGAAGGCGGTCTTGGGAATACTGCCTCCCGCACTCGTACCTGATGATAACCCGACCGCAGATCTATCTTTGAGAAGCATTTAGCTCCATGCGGCGGTCAAACAAATCGTCGATCACAGGGGAGGGGGTATTTATTTTTTATAGTTACCTTGTTTAGTACCGATAATCGATACACATCCGCGGCGATCGTCTTTCTTTCTCACGAATAATACCGGTGCTCCCCGGGGTGATGTCTTTGGGTCGGATAAAGCCCTTCTCCGGTGATCTCTCAGCTTGCTCTTTTAGTTCTTTTAATATGCAGGTGCCATCATACGGGGGAATAGATATGGGCTGGGTGTCTGGCAACAGATCTATAGTGAATTCTATCTCCCGTTCAGGAGGAAGACCTGGAAGCTCGTCTGGAAATACATCAAGGAATTCATTAACCACTGGGACGGACTGAATAGTAGGCGCTTCAGCTTTGAGATCATGCACGCGAACCAGATGATAGATATAACCTTTCCTGATCATTTTTCTCGCCTTGAGGTATGAAATAAACTTACCTCTCGGCGTGGCTGTATTACCTGTCCATTCTATAACCGGTTCACCTGGGAATTGGAAGCGGACTATTTTCTTTTGACAGTCAACGCTGGCATAACATGAAGCCAACCAGTCCATACCCATAATAACATCGAATTCAATCATGTCTAGCTCTATCAAATGCTTTGCAACGATCACAAACAATTATCGAACAATCTTTATATACCTGTCTGGCTACGATAGAATCCCCTACCGGAGTGGCTACCTCAAATGGCTCTATTGGTTCAGATTTAATCCCAATTTTATCAGCAATAAGAGGACAAATATATGATAAGGTGGAACCAGGATCAATCAATGCATATACAGCTCGAGAGAAAACCAATAATGTACCTGTAACCACGTTAGGGGACGCCTCCTGGTCCTGACGGCTGGCTAGAGCATATATGCGGTTCGAAGGACCGCTAGAACTGGCTGCTCCACCACGGCCTCTGCCGCGACCTGCCGGTGCTGGCATACCTCGCCCCGCAGGGCGCATAGCCACGGATGATGAAGATGAACCAGCACCTGAACCTGTAGGCTGCGCCACATCACCTGCACTACCTCCACGCGGGCAATCTCGCATGAGGTGGCCCTGACGGCCACAAATAAAACAAGCGCCTGTAGCCCGATAGCACTCTCCAGGGTGGGATCTCCCACAGTAAGAACATGGAGGTCTAGGTGGCCTCGTCTGACCGGTACCTGCGCACGTACGTGAACACCGGCCTACCGGAGCTCGGCCCGCTACCGAATGTCCGACCTTGTGTCGGGTCTCTCTCTGCCTGTGGGGCGCGGGGGTACACTCGGGGTGGGCGGGGGGTCTGTTGTCTTTCTTCTAGCTGTAGGGCCCCTCGAGCCTCGAGAATACCGGGCCGTGCCGGCCCTCTTGGCCGGCGCCTATCCGTAAGTCTGTCGGTGGCGCCCTGCAATGCCGCTCCTCCATTACTACTGCGCATATGCACGTGCTCGTGCGATATCCGTGCCCGGTGAGCGACCATCGACATACAACTATCGATCGAATAATCATCCGGCCCATAACATACGATGCCACATCGTCCATCCATCTCGCCACAATATGAGGAGCGTATCTAGCTAGGAGTCAAACTCCCGGGGTGTACTCTCGGACGCTCCGACCCCGGCTTCAAATGTATAAACCTGTGTACCCTGGCTCGTCTGGTCTGCGGGGGTAGAAAATGTGCGAGGAAAGCCTCGCGAACTCATCCCACACGGTGCGGCGACACCTCACCACGGGACGGCTCCCCGCGACTCGAAACCAATTGGGCTGCTATATCATACGGCCGATACGACGCCCGAGCTCCGCGGACTCGGTCTCGGAGGCACGATAAGTCGTAGCGTCGCCGCGTCTCTCCCGATAAACTCCTGCGGGTCTCTCGGGCTTTGACCGAAAAACTCGGCGGATTACATGTCGAGAAAATATCGAGCCCTAGGCGTGCGTCCGCGACATCCTCTCCGGCCCCGTCTGCGGACGCCCTGCTTGCACCCGGTGGGTCAACGGTGAGAACGGCGTCCCTCGGGGCCTGTCCTCGCCCCGATTTCGGAGGCGGAGGGTCGGGCACTCGAATCTCGGGGGCGGGCGGTGGGGCCGCCTCGTGCCGGGCTGGCCTGTGCTGCGCGTGTCCTCGGACGGCGATGGGGTGGCGGAACCGGCCAGGGCACAATCTCCGGCTCGGGCTGGGCATGGGCCCTAGTAACTCTCGGGCCCGGCTGGTCTCTCCTGCAGCCGTAGACTTGCCCTTCTGGGCAGCCGTTGCCTTCCTTGGAGGCATCGGCGAAAACACAACAGATTATTAGAGAAATCATCCTAATAACACCGCTCTATCGCACGATCTAAGATCGAAGAAAGACGGTATCTCCTAAATGTCAGCCTCCCGTTTATAGATGTGGTGCACTGACACAGATAAACGGGACTCTACTAGACACGGTACGTGGATATTCGAGGACGAACCGCTCGATACCACTTTTGTCACGACCCGACCTAGTGGCCGTGACTGGTGCCGACTTGGGCACCCGTACGTACGAAGTCCCAAAAATAGCGACTCAAATATTTACAAAAATTTGGGCGAGTTTCCTCATTTCTTGACTAACCAAAATTAACCTTGCACTCGAGAAAATACCCAACGAAGCCGCGCGGGGGCGTATCCATATACATATATATAGGCGGCGGCAAGGGGGGGGGTGGCGGATGAACCGCTCGGAACATATCACATACACATATCTTGTACCGCGTACACATATCGTACGGACATAGCCATAACCCGCGTACACGTCCACGGACCTCTAAGCGAATAACGAAATCATATGACGGGACGGGGCCCGTCGTACCCGGAATAATAATGTACATATGTATCGGATGCAAATGTATACCAAAAATATGTAAGCTCCGGAAGAAGGAGCACTCCCGAAAAGCGGAATAGATGGCCTAAGCGGTGGATCCTCGAACCGGCGGCGGTCACTGCGGGCATAAACGCGACCCCGAAGAAAGGGGTCGGTACGAAATAGTGCGAGTATGTAAAGCAGGATTACAGAAACATAATAACATATCACAGATGATAAATATGATTTACAAAATATCAGAGTATTTATCGAAAATTAAAATCATGCTAAGGCTCTTAGAACGATGGTCGCCCGCCTGTCGATGGCGCCATACCACAGCATCACACCGGAAAGTTTCATATCTCCGTAACCCGACATATCCCCGTAACACATCATAGCCAACCATGACACCAAACACAGCATAACACCACATATAAACGGGACCCGGCTCTCTAGCGAGGAGCTCGGCGAACCGTAACACAGCATCACACTAGAATATGTCATAACGCGCACGAAACATAACCGGCCGGATCGGTGAACGAAGCAATAACCATAAGCACGAGCGGAGTCGTGAGTAATCATATGCATCAAAATCATAAACAGTACTCATTATGTAAAGAAGGAATCCATATGAGAAAATCATAGTGAAGAAAATTTTAATTTTTCCGAAAAAAAAATCCGTAAAGGTAGCATAAATGGCCGCGGGCCCCACGGACGAGTGCGACCCCCATCCGAGCCCGACTACGAGGGATAGGGGAGAGTTATGCCTTATGAACTTATATATTATGTTTTGGGGCGTTTCGAGGTCGTATGCAAAAGTTACGGACGTTTGAAGTTCGGGACCTCTTTGTAGTCAAAATTTTTCACAAGTCTTTGAAAACTCATTTATTGGAAGGCTTAAAGACCTCACATTGAACACAATAATGAACCAACCTTTAGGATCAAATAAATACGTATCTAAGCTTGGATTTAAGAACGGAACAACCCCGAGACGCGGGGCATAGCCTACTAGTCCTAGGACATGCCAAATGAAAGAAAGCGACGCCTTACATACCTTAGTCAACCGCAATACAAGCCTAGCCTCAACCTCGGCAATTCCAAGATCTACATAACACAAAGCACACTAACATTAGCCATACACCTTTAGACATTCGATTCAAAACGAACATTAGATTCTATAGAAATTTATTGACATTTCCCATGAATCGCACCACCCCGAGATTCCAACTCGGCTAGTTTCAACAACAACCCAACAAGAAACCAAACCACAACAATAGTAGTCGATTCGCAATACGTTCCAACATTAATATACAATTCCAACATATTCCAACATTATACATATATTGCTATATACTTGGAGGTATTCCTATATAATCAACTAACTTCATAAAACCAACTTAACACTAACGCTAATGCGTTCAACTACCAATCCAAACTTATTCAAACCATATGCGACGACACTTTAAGGAATTCATACAATTTTTCCAACATTCCAAATATTGTCCCATTGAACCCGAAATAGTCCCCAAAACCCGAGAACAACATCAAATGCATTCTTCTCTTCCAAATTCATACTTTACATCATTAATCTACAAATTAGCCATGCAATATTCATAAATGTAAAAATTACATAAAATTCACATAAATTCCCATAACCAACATAACATCATTCTAAGTCATCAAACTTGCGTTTTGCCTTATAAAATCCATAACGACGACAACGAAAACACTTACGACGATTTGTTCATTCAAGACCACATAGAGGGGCCATTCGGCCAACACTCAATTTCCCCACCTAGGGATGATTTCATTCTTTTCTTCACACTACAATAATTAAAACATGCCAACTAACATGAATACATGACTTATATTACAACACACATACACATGGTCAAGACCACCATACACGGCCAACTCCAACTTCCATCCTCACATGATTTTCTTCCATTTTAGCATACAATAACACATATACACCATCTATAACACAAGAAAAAAAGATTAAAACTAACCTTTCTTCTTCACCTCTTCACTTGACCAAAGTTGGTCGTTAGAACAAACGAGCGAACTATCTTCCGAAATAACAACACCACGTTACTTAGCACTCTTGAATTAGCAACTTTGCTTGAGGAATTGATTTTTTTGATGGAGAATTTTTGGTCTTATTTTTTCATCCAAATGGCCGAATAGGCTTCTTCTTTTTTTTTTCTTCTCTTTAGTTCTTGATTTCTCTAGAAAATGTTAAGTGAAGAAGATGACTTAGTCATCTTTATAAAATATAACACATGTTCCTTGTGGCCTTGGCCCACCATGAGGTGGCCGGCCACCTTGCTCCAATTTTCTTATTTTTTTTGAATTTTCAACTTACCCAAAATAGCTCACTTACTAATTATGGAAAATTCCTCCAAGTGTTGTTTTAACATTTTCAAGACATGGAAATCATACACAATTCAAGTATTTAAAACGAGCAAAAGTCTCTCGGGATAGCCTTGCCCCTAACTTCTCATAATTCCCACAAGTTGTCCTGTTGTTCAAAATACGGGATATAACAGTTTTATATACCCGACCATGACAAAGTTCTGTGTTGTACGTACCTGGTCCTACTAAGGCTCAGTGTTATGCGTACCTGGCCCTACCAAGGCTCAGTGTTATCCGTACCCAACGGCAGTGATGCGCGCGATAGATATCATACCCTGCCATATAAGCTCGGTGTTCCTAATAGTCATACTAGGATATATATAGGAGTACATACATATCCTCAACGTCGTCATCATCATCATTACTTCCATTATACCATTCCTTAGAGGATCAACTATTATAGGATGAGACCAATGGTATCATAAGATTATCAAGAGCCATGAGCCTTAGTGATTCTAGGGATGAAGTCATCTTGGAAGACAATATGGAATTCTTTACATGAAAGTATACAACGATGGGATCATGCCTTAACAAAAAAGGGTTAGCCTTGCATACCTCTTTGTCTTCTTAACTACTTAACGTTCACCGTCGAAGCTTGAGAAATCTACATTTGAAAGGATTCATACCATGGTTAAGTCTTAAAGAAACTATTGAATTCAAACTAGAACAACTCACGAACTAACAAAAATTAGGCAGCATTTACCTTATTTCATCGACTTCCACCATATCGCAAAACAACTCCAAAACAACGATCATAATATCCACAATATCATAATCAAGTAGTCATATTCCATTAAGTCTCAAAATTCATTCTCGTGTTCAACTTATACTAACAACTTCACACCAACCCTTTGCATATTTTCATACAATGCTTCCTCATCACCATTATTACCTTCCATAAAAATATTATATCCATATCATATTAAGAATCATGATTCAAGTTAGTTTACTACTCAAAAATATCATAAAATCTACATTGGGACTTCATTTTCTACTTTCTTCTTTCACCCAAGTTATTCAACAATTAAGCATTCTTAATAACATGAAATAAGCAAGAAAACTAACCTTTTATCTCATAAGAATGAGCTTTAGAGCAAGTTATCAACTTATATGAAAACCCTAGTTTCAATACTCAAGAAATTCTTAAAGTCTACTAACCCTAGCAAGACTTCTAACACATGGATATCTTGATTCTTGCCTCTTGATCTTTAATTTCTCTTGGATTTATGTTGATATGGTGTGAGGAATATTCTAGAGCTCTCAAAAGTTATGGAGAAGATGAGAAATGAAAAATAGAACTTGGGTCATCTATTTAAAACAAGAAACTAAGGCAGCCCGACGGGATTTATACGGACACTTATACGGTCCGTATAAGTGACCGTATAACATCACCCATGATGAACCTTCACTGTAACTGTTATACGGCCCCTTATACGGACCGTATAAAGTTATACGGACCATAAAACTGGTCGTATAACCCATCTTCTCCAGAAATTGTTTTTGTTGATTCATTTGTCCTCCAATCCTTGTGGTGCCTTCTTGGCACTTATATAACACTTCATTAACCATACAATAGGACCTATTGCAGCCCCTCAAGACATTATGAAATAAATATTAGCTCAATTATGGCGGAAACCTTTCCAAACACGACTTACATCTCACTTCCTCCAACGAACTTAGTTTCACATATTCACGTGCCTTCAAAATCCTACGGTACACACTTTAAACTATCTAATACTTTCCTTAACCTCGTAAGGACTTCATATTAACCTTAAGCTCGCATTAGTCTACTCACAATGCAATAGTCCAAAATCTCCGAGATGTAACAGGACCATCTTTGCGGAGGTGCGTCTCGCCCTCTCGGCTTGTTGTGACTCATACCGTCGCGACCACATCCCACAGTCTATAGGAAGCTAGCTCCACTGATTCTGTATCAGAAGCATGCGTTACCCTCAGAGCGCGGCCGATTCGGTCTACAAAGTTCTGACGATCATCCTTCGGGTTTGTCCCCGTGAAAATCGGAGGGTCCAAAGTAAGAAAGTCACGCATGCGGGAACTAACAACCCTGTCCGGAAGGCCAGCCTGCTGCTGAGCCTGAGTAGCAACCAATCTAGTCAATAACTGGACTACATCTCCCAAGTCTTGGTCTGGAACAGCAAGGAGAGGAGCTGTAGGCTGAGGAGCCGGAGGAACTAGGCTCTAGCATGCTCTTCCGCAGCTAATGGAGTAGAGGTAGCATGCGAGGAGATAATGCTATGAGCCTCGCCATGCCCCAACTCGGCTGGGGATACTCGGCTGTGCCCTTCCCCGCAACGTCCCATATTTTGCTGGCCTCCTTCTTTCTCTGAGGCATCGCTGAAATTTAAACAGGAAAAGATTAAATAATGCCATCCTTACTTGGCTCTATCGCACGATCTAGATCATGAAGAAAAGCGTCTTCCTACATGCCCTGGAGCCTCCTGGCTATAGATATGGTGCACGACATACCGATAACCAGGACTCTACCGGACACGGCTCATAGACATCCCTAGGACTGAACTGTTCTGATCTCAATTTGTCACACCCCGAGAGGAGTAAGACGGGCTCTGACCCGTAGGCTGGGAACCACCTGACTTAACAGTTACTTTGAACATTTTATACCGTAACTCAAAGAATACCTGCACGAAGAAAAGGCCCAACATAGAAATATCCGATAATCCCACACATATAAACATATGCGAACCGACTAGGTCACTACAACATCCCAAGTATCATAAGCCGGCAAAGCTAACAGGAAAGTATCACAGACCAAAACAAGGTCAACATGACCATACACAATACTTACATACCTCACTATGTCTGTGAGCCTCTAAGAATGTACATATGAACATATATTACACTAGCAGAAAAGTACCAAAGATAGCAAGTCCGGAGTAGTGGCACTTTGCCGACACCGTCGAAGTGGAAGTCCCTCTGCATGTTTCTCTCCAATAACTCGTCGAGCCTCGCAGTGGAAATGTAGCGTCCTGCAGAATGGGACATCGATCTGCAGTAAAAAGTACTGAGTATGTAAGGCTGGAATCAATAACATAAGTAGGACGGAGATATAATGAGAATAGAGGTAACCTGCCATCTGAGAACGTACAACATACCATGCACGAGTTTAAAAATCATATGCAAGCATATACATATATATGGTATAATCATTATAACGTACTCGGCCTTTTCAGGACTCGGTGTGTAACGTACCCGGCCCTTTCGGGACTCGGTGTGTAACGTACCCGACCCTTTTCGGGACTGGGTGTGTAACGTACCCGGCTCTTTCGGGACTCGGTGTATTATACCAACTGATCAGTGATTGCACAATAGGTGCCGTACCCGACTGACTATAGCGCGGCTCGGTGTAGTAAAATAGTGTGTGTGTATATATATATATATATATATATATATATATATATATATATATATATATATATATATATATGTATATATATATATATATAGCGCGGTTTCGGTGTAGTAAAATAGTGTGTGTGTGTGTGTGTATATATATATATATATATATATATAATGCATGAGGAGCCAATGAAATAACATCGAGCCTTTCGGAGTGACATAAGGTCGTAACCACCGAATGAATTATGAAATTCGTATCGAATCCAAGGAAATAACTTAATGAAAATAAACATGATAATATTTCAAGAATCAATCAAATAAGTAATGCATTAAGATTGAAGTACATAGCATAGGAATGAAGTGAATTTGTTATGGAGCTCTCATGTTCATATTCTAGTTGGATTCGTGCCAAAGAAAGAGAGAAACGAACACCTTACATATCCTATCCGTCAAGCCACCAATTAAAGAATCCCTTACTCCGATGCTTGCCCTTCACCCGAACCTATATATCGAAAAATACATCTTTAATCATACTTTCATCATATTTCCCATCACTTATATGTTCTAGTTATCGAAGGCTAATTTGGGTTACGAAAATTTGGGCAGGATCTCCCCTATATTATCTACTTCCTCCAAATACCAAAACAACTCCCAAACAATACCAACAACATCAACAACTATATCATCAAGATTATACAAGATAATTATGTATAATTTCATCTAAAACTTTCTTCAACTTCAATCCACAAGCCAACAATACCAACACCACAATCTATAACTCTTATTCTCGTAAATATTCCTGAGTCAATATTAATAAATATAGATTCACACCTTACCTTTACTAGAATAGGAAAATCTTCAATATTTACTTTGGATCCGACTACACATTATCCGGACCTCGATTAATACTTTGTCACTTACGATTACTCAAAATCCTCACTTTTATGGTGTATATAAGCTCTCATATGCTTGCTGAGCTTTCTAGAATATTTGGGGAATTTATTAGGAAGAGAAATGGGGGCTTTACCCCTTATATAGTGGATTAGAGTCGGTTGGCATCGATTCTAAAATCCTTCTGCGCGTTCCCATGCCCTTGGGCGCGTCGCGCAGAGTTGGTCAGTGCTACTCAGCACATTCGTGCAGGGTTAGGTCCTGCACTGGCAGTCCATCTTAAAATGCTCATAATTATCTATTCCCATGTCGGATCGACACAAGGTTTGTAGGGTTGGAAACTAGACTTCCCGAACTTCAATTTTGGGCTTTTGCTTCACTCCAAAACTCCTCATCTACTAAAAGATATCCTTTCCTCAAGTAGGACCAAAGTTGCCCCTCAAACTTTCTCTAAGGTCCAACAAACTTAATTTCCTTGATTCACATGCTCTTCGATCCTTCCATAGCTTCTTATTTGAACTTAAACCATCATAAACATAAGATAAGCCATCTAATCTCATGTATCCTTTGAGATAACTCTAATGTCCATACTTAAAATAGCCAACACCTATGAATTTCAACGTACAAAACTACGGGGTGTAACTCTACCTTTCCCTCATCGGTAGGCGAACCCTCTCATTTATTATACATCAATTAAATAAAGGCGATTCATTTAAATCAATAGATACTTAGAAATTCAACGGAAACTTCATAATATATGCAATAAACTCAAGATTTAATATAATTACAATGATGTACCAAATACAGACTCGATCCAACTTCCCATGACCTGGTCTAGACTAGTACAAGAGCGACTAATGATTTCAGATTGCCACTACAGTCTAAGACTCAACCTCCGTCCCGAAATGAAATGGGAGGAGGCCTTCCAGATAGGCACCGCGTATTTCCACATATGCTTCGATCAATCACTTGAAATAATCTACACCCTGAAAAGGGTGTAACAAGTGCAATATCAGTACGAACCACACGTACTAAGTAAGTATCATAGGCCGATAATGGTTAGTAACACATATCAGTAAAAGAATTCACAGATAAACATGATAACAACCCAATCAAGTCATACGGCGATCTACCACACACTGTATATAAATACATGTAAGCATTAATTTCACTCTAATAATTCACTAGCCAAGCTCACAATGATATCGGAACTCACATATCATTAAATGGATCATTCAGTCTAGTAGTCAACTCATCATTAAGACACCCGTTATCCAACATCAGAGAGAGACCAAACATATAACTAATCTTACGGACGGTCTATAGGATACCTCAACAAGTTCAATCAATAAGTCCAGATCCAAGTACACGTCATTGCCTAAGTAAAGCATCTAATCCCAAATGTGCCAAGTCTGAATAAATCAATCCGAATCCAATCATCACAGGTAAACACCAAATCATCTTAAACGAGCCATAATGCAATGCAATGCAAGATGTATGGATGCAATGCCATGCCATGCAATGAGATGTACACATGCACCTGACGGAAATATCGACGTCTCAGAAGACAACCCAAAAGGTGGACTCACGAAGTCTAAGTGCCATCCGTCCTGGATCTTTGCCCAACATACAGAAGGGACCTTGGCTAATTGGTCACAAGGGGAGTCTTACCGGTGCTATTCTAGGGGACCCATGGAGTCCATGCACTAACAACGATTTCGGGATAACATAGAAATTGGCCATGTAACAACGATAAAGAAATAGCTCATCCGACATCGGCCACCTCACAGTCACTCAGGTAAAGAGTTTATCAAAATATCGCTCGCTAATCAATTCGTACGGATCACCACCGGGCATCGGCCATGCAACATGAATATGAGAGAATGTGTACAATGCATATGTTAACGATTCCGGAGTTGAACGTCGGACATCAGCCTTCTCACAATCACTCAAGTAAAAGAGTTTGTCAAATACCAATTTCATATAATCAACGATTCCGGAATGGATCCTCGGACATCGGCCTTTTCACAATCACTCAAGTAAAAGAGTTTATCAAAATACCAATTTCACTCAATCAACGATACCGGATCATCACCGGGTATCGGCCATGCATCATGAATATGAGAGAATGTATGCAATGTATATGTCAACATCAACAACCAAGTTCAATGTCACAAGTACCAATAATGGGGTACACCAACAACGTACCATATCACAATACCAACAATGGTATGCCAATAATATATCAATATCACAAGTACCGATAACGGGTACGCCAACAGTGTATCATATCACAATACCAACTGTGGGTATGTTAAATCCATCCCAATCAAGATGACAAAACAGAATTCGATATCTACCAACTATATATGGCGTCAAGCTAACACAATAGAATAGTCAAACACAACACAACAGGGTGGCTAGTCCCACACACAAAAGGTCAGCCAATCGATATACTTATTTGCCTCTTCCTTAAATTAGGAACAAGAATCTCACACTACGCTCAAAATCCCTTGTCACAACTCACTTTGGACTCAATCACAATCATTGGTACATTTTATCCTCCCATTTATCCACTAGATTCACTATTAATGGCACAACACAATAATCATATATTACAGGAATTTCTCATCATTAGACACAACAATAGGTTTCACCCGCTACTTTCAAGTCACATATAACCACTGATATTAAAGAAAACCCACATAAAAAATCCTAAGGAATCTACAGGCCACAAGCCCGAACACACAGATCACACAACAATACCATCCTAAGAATTCAATCCCAAATCTCCAATTTCTATACATGCATTCTCCGTTCCTTCTAATACATAAATATATGAAACTAACCGGAGTCTATCGAAAGGGAAGCCATAACCTACCTGCCATCCGAGCGAAGCATCTCCCAATTCTCAAACCATGCAAGGCTATTCACATTTGAATACAGGGTTACAAATCACACAAACAATACCCATAATGAAATCACGACATTCGGGTCCTAAAGAACCCTAGTTTTAAAAGAAACGACCTCCTGAAAAGGGTAAAATGGGAATCTCAAGGCACAAAATTCAAGAAAAAATATGAATGATGTTAACTCAGTGTTAGGAACTCACTCAAACATGATTTGAACCCATAAAAACTGATTTGGAAAGAAACCCCAATTTTGGGTTGAAGAACCTAGGTTTTGCATAGAGATTTTTGGAAGAGGAAGGCTTTTACAAAGCCAAAATGATGGATTAATTAATGAAAACTATTAGGCATGAGATTTAGACCTTACCCATAGGAACAATCTAAAGAAACAATCAAGAATCCATTCATTCCCAAGCTTCCAAGAGAGAAGGTATCCTAAATAAGGTCCAAATCTGATATAGTCTCGGTTTTTCCTCGATTTTTGTGCCAAGATGACCTAAACATGCAGATTTGATCATGCCATTGGATTTCTCATGAAATGTCCTCGAATTTAGGCTTTTGAATCACCTCATTTGGACTTAAAATGAGGGAGATATGAGGTTTTAATATTGGACCCGACATCAGTCTTCAACGGAACCGTTATAGTGGAAACCACTACCGCTACAGCGGTAAGGGGTCCGCTATAGCGGTCACTAGACAACAGTGCCTCGATTTTTTGGTTTTTCGCCCCAGAACTCCGAAAACTCATCCGAAACCCGATTTTGCAAACAAAATATGTAGATATAGGTAAAAACGCGCTACGAACTCATTCATGTACTCGAAATTTCCAATCGAGGTCCCGTTGACAAAGTCAACCCCCGAGCGGCCAAAACCCAACTTTCCAACCTAATTTTCAATAATCATCCGAGGTCCGATTTCAACAAACAAAATATGCACCCACATGTAAAAACATGCTAATTTGAACTTAAATTCCAACAAACTTAATTTCCTTGATTCACTTGCTCTTCGATCCTTCCGTAGCTTCTTATTTGAACTTAAACCCTCGTAAACATAAGATAAGCGCATCTAATCTCATGTATCCTTTGAGATAACTCTAATGTCCATACTTAAAACAGCCAACACCTATGAATTTCAACGTACAAAACTACGGGGTGTAACACTACTTTTCCCTCCTCTGTAGGCGAACGCTCTCATTTATTATACACTAATTAAATAAAGGCGATTCATTTAAATCAATAGATACTTAGAAATTCAGCTGAAACTTCAGAATATATGAAATAAACTCAAGATTTAATATAATTACAACGATGTAACAAATACAGACTCGATCCAACTTCCCATGACCTGGTCTAGACTAGTACAAGAGCGACTAATGATTTTAGATTACCACTACATTCTAAGACTCAACCTCCATCCCGAAAGAAAATGGGAGGAGGCCTTCCAGATAGGCACCGCGTTTTTCCACATATGCTTCGATCAATCACCTGAAATAATCTATACCCCGAAAAGGGTGTAGCAAGTGCAATATCAGTACAAACCACACGTGCTGAGTAAGTATCACAGGCTGACAATGGTTAGTTGTCACGCCCCAAAACCCATCCTAGACGTGACCGGCATCCGACGTCATGAACAACATCGGAAGAACCTAAAAGATGCACAATGACACTTGAACCCACCAGGTTCAATAATCACCTCCAAATGGGGTTTATAAAATAAATTGTTACAAGTTATTATGTAAGAATAAAATCAGCGGAAGTCTTTATAATTTAAACAATTTAACCAAAACATGATAGTATGCCCGAAAGAGTTAAATAACAACTCTTCTTATACCCACATTCGAATGTATACTAAGGAGCTTCTAAGAATAAGGAATAAATGTCTAACTCCTTGGGACGCAGCCCGGAAACTAATATAAATAAATAACCAATTAAATAGGGTGTCCCATGAATGAACGTGTGGGCTCACCAAATCAACAGCAACAGCAAGTCCTTTCTAGGCGCCTGAAGTATCAAGAACATGCTCTTCTCCGTTACCTAACATACCATAAAAAACAACAATAGTATGCCTGAGTACTTCGTACTCAGCGAGTGCCTCGGGGACAACAAGTAATATGAAAATAAAGTGTAATAACATATAAAGAAATCAGTTCTGAAAACCATGTGAAATCAATGTAAAAACCGTTACTCATCTTGTTTATCACAATGAAAGACAATTATCAAAACAGGTTATAAAGTCTTTGTCAAGTTCCAACCTTCACATATGCAATTTAAGTTGGTCATGATTATCAACAATAGTTCCATTAAAAGATAGGAATATCACACTTGCCAATACCGGCCCAAAAGTCAATCATAACGAAGGGATGACCTTTGAGGTTCCCTAATCATAGCAGCGCATCACACCGGAATATGAAATTCAACGGTGGCTATCCTTCCTCCCGAATAGTTAGGCATAATCACACCCCACGTAGCGAACCCAGAAGTGGCCACTGTTCCTCCCGAATGGCTAGGCATAATCACACCCTAGGTAGCATACCCAGAAGTGGCCACTATTCCTCCCGAATGGCTAGGCATTATCACACTAGGATCCATAGTGGCTACCCTTCCTCCCGAGTAGCTAGGCCAAACACAACAACAAAGCTCATAGCATAGAATCCGATTCACAATTTGTCCCAAAGTAGTCATACCGTCAATAACATTAAAGTTCATTATGCCATTACGAAATCCATACTTTCATAGATAATCTTGAAAACGTTTCAACTTCTTTAAACAAGATTCCCTTGTCATAGTTCATTATAAAACATCAGTACCAACAATTAACCATTATTATTGATCATCTCTTATGGAAGAAAATTATTATGATTTCAGATACGTATATAAAGGATAATACAATCAAGATTTAATGTGGGCCTATCCCCTCAAGCACACCAACCACCATCAAAACATAAATTAGGGTTTTGTATGAGAAGTTCACCTTTTTATTCAATAAAGAACTTTCGAGAAGAAGACATATATCCATAATAAGGTTCTTAAAAGAGAGACATACCTTAATTAAGCCTTACGTAACTCAACAATTCACTTTTACAATGAAGAACACCCAAAACCCTAGCTTGAGTCACCTTGAGAAAGATTACCTTGCAACCCTAGGTTTTTCATTCAAGAATCATGTTAAGAATCACGGGTTTAATGCTAGGATTGATTAATAATGTTTAAGATGTTCTTACCTTATGTTTTGGGGAAGCCCTAGGGTTATTTCTCCTTAAAAAGTCGACCAAAGATGAATTGGAATGATGGTTTAAGAAAATTTTACGTTCTGGGCATTTTTATAGTCGAGCAAGAAGCGTGACGCATCGTGCGAATCGCACGTTTGACCAGTGAAACGCAGCCCTAACGCACGACGTGTCAGAGGGGCGTGATTTCTGGTGTTCATCCTAAGATTCGCAGGATTGAACTGCAGGATGATCCCGCGAAACGCAGGTTAGTAAAACGGCCATAACCTTTTAATCAGAAGTTCCTTTAAGCTCCATTATATACCTTTGGAAAGCTATTTCAAAGATCTACAACTTCTATTAGAGAAATGTTCCCAAATTCGCAACGTATTTTCACGAAATTGGCCTACAAGATAGGTCAACAAATATTAGGTGATTTTAAGAACTCTTACGTATTTCACTACTTGGTCTTGATCTTAAATCAACTATTTCCACCCAAACTCATAGTAATAGGACTTCATATGCCTAAAATGTCACATTACTTCTCATTTAATACCTTCACACCTAACTCAGATTTACGGACTGTTACATTATCCCCCCCCCCCTAAGATCATTTGTCCTCGAATGAGAATTATAGCCTAGAAAGAATTCGCTAAACCACAAGTTGTTTCGAACTAACACAACGATTCATCTATGAATAATTTAAAATGCTAGCTCATACCTGCCATAGGGAACAAGTGAGGATATCTCTTCTTCATGCCCTCCTCTTCGTCCCAAGTAGCTTCCTCAGTATTATGGTTTCGCCACAACACTTTAACCGACGCTACATCCTTTGTTCTCAACCTTCTAATTTGACGATCCAAGATCTGAACTGGTTCTTCTTCATAAGACAGAGCTTCATCAATTTCAATATCTTCATGGTGAAACACATGGGAAGGATCAGGTTTGTACAATCTCAACATCGAAATATGAAACACCGGATGAACCATGGACATCTCAGCCGGTAATCTCAACTCGTACGCTACCTTCCCAACCCTTTTCGTAATCTCGTAAGGACCAATATAGCAAGGACTAAGCTTGCCCTTTCTGCCAAAACGCATTACCCCTTCATAGGTGACACTTTCAAGAATACCCTGTCACCAATAGTAAATTCCAATTCCCTACGATAATAGATTTACCTTCCTCATGTTCGTATAAGACTTCGTTGGTTCAAACCAACCAATTTCTCCCATCTACCTCGCGGTCTTCTTGATAGCCATTGTGCGAATTCACTAAAGGTAGGTATTCACTCCAAAATTTGAGCAAACACGCAATATATCTCCAAAGTTTTAATATCGCCTCTCGATTTCACTAATTCCCAAATCGGTACGCAAATGACCCAACAAATACGCATTCCTCTATCTGTTGGTTCAAACCATGCAATTGGAGACAATCTCCTCCATAAAACAGACCTCGTATGGAGCCATCGAATACTCGCTTGATAGCTATTAGTAAGCGAACCACTTAAACGTTCAAAAACGTTACTAAAACATGTCATTTCAAAAATAGTTTTAAGAAACATGAAACTTTTCAAACAAGAATCATTATCCGAAAATGAGCATACTCTTTTAACATTTACAAATCATCCGCACTTCCCGACGCGCTATCCACAGTGACACCCCGTCCGCAAAGTCTCTAGGAAATATAATCATTATCTCGAAAATGCATACTCCGACATAAATACTCGACTTCCCCGGCAAAGATCCTTCGAACTGAGAGACGGAGCTCGCCATAAGTATCCCACCGGAACAGCTCTCCTAGCAAAGTCTTTTACTGCCCGGGTGTACTGCGTGGCATGAAACGCACCCCGAAGAAAGGGGTCGCATGCGAGGAATGTATCAATATGTAAAGCACATCGGCGTATATCAGAAAAGTACAGCAGAAAGCAAGTTTAGGTTACCTGACATGAATTAAATATTTAAATAAAATAGTCCCTTCGGACGGCCGCTTCCGGCCTAATAATAATAACAATAATAGTAATAACAATAGTAATAACAATGATAATAATACTAGTAATCCCTTCGGGTGTGCCGGTTCCGACATACGTCTATCCCCCCTTTCGGACATGCCGGTCCCGGAATAAAATGATGGCCCCTTCGGGCATGCCGGTCCAACATACGTCTATCCTGGCCCCTTCGGACATGCGCCCCGACATAATAATCCTAGCTCCCGGCATGTCACTCGTGGCATACGGCTACCCCGGCCCCTTCGGGCATGCCACTCGTGACATAATACTAATCCCTAGCTCCCTTCGGGCATAATAATAATAGTAATAATAATAATAATAAAATCTCACACCCCTTCGGAGTGATTTTGGAAAATCGAATAATAAGATATCACGCTCCCTTCGGAGTGGTTTTGAAAAGTTTTATAAAATATCACACTCCCCTTCGAGTGGTTTTGAAAAGTTTTATAAAATATCACACTCCCTTCGGAGTGGTTTTGAAAAGTTTTATAAAATATCGCTTAATAGTTAGGGCAATAGCCAAAAGTTTTCCTTCAATTGTGGTACAAAAATAAGTCAAATAAAAACGTGAGGCGGCGATCCGGAATAGCGGGTCCGCCCCTAAGTCAACGGAGGTGGCGTACTCGAATTACATATACTAAGCTTAATGGAGTCATTTATGGAAGTTTCAAGGCAATTCGATTACATTCCCGCAAGTTACGGACGTTTGAGCATTTTTCCAACAAGATATAAGGATTCTAGTTCAATCGTGACCGAATGAATAGTGCTCAATTTCATAATCGAATTTCGATGAACGAATAACCCCGAGGCTCAAATTCAAGCCTAGTACACCTAGGACATGCCAAAAGAAGGAGAGGGATAGCTTCACATACCTTTTCCGCTGATTACGCCTCTCCAAATTCGATTCCCGTTTCGCCCAAAATCTACAAATGGTCGCATTTACCAAATATTGATTAGAACGTCTAGAAGTTAAATCTTAAAGTAATACTTGCTACCGAGATTTCGGCAAAGATTTCCCCCGTAAATACACCATCCCCGAGATTCTAACTCGGCCAATTTTAATCAACAACAATTCCGGAATTCAACCCGCCAAACTATCAACAATACTAACAATTGTTCTAGCAACACTTCAATATGCAATTCAATTCAATTCCAACAACACCATTATTCATACCAATATTTTCCATAAACATCCCACACGATGTTTTTTTTTTTTTCTCAACATACAACAACGAAATACACTTTCTTCCATCCTTACCAAGGAATATAATCTCATCAACACACCAACGATGTTAGATGCCATTTTTATACGCATAAATCAGCCCATCCATATGGCCACAACATGTTCAAAACAGCCCATAAACACAACAACTATAACACAACACTTTATGACCTTTCCTTCATAACTATTTTCACTTTTCCGGCTTGCTAGGCCTTCCAATAAATTCAACATAAAAGATGAGATAAATAACATACCTTATATGTGAAGAAACTCAGCCACATCAACCCTTTTCCAACACCAAGCGTAAGCAAAAGCAAGAACAATCACCTTTCACGGACTAGTTTGGCGTAATCTTGTCAAATTCTTGATTTATTGGACTATAATATTTGGGAGAGGTGTAGAAAATTTTCTAGGAACTTTAGAAGGTTAATTTGCTGAAAAGAACAGATTTATGGGGCATTTATAGGCCCCCTAGGTCGGTTTCACCGACCTCCCCTTGTGGGGCCGCGGAGCTTCTCTTTGTTTTTTTGGCAGCTTAAGGTCTGGTTACTAAAAGGGTCATAACGTTTGATCCCGATATGGTGTGAGGGCCCACGACCTACCGTTGGAAAGCTATTTCAATTATCTACAACTTTCATTCTTTGTGTTTTTCCAAATTCCAAACGTATAATAGCGTTTTGGCCCCTCCAAGTCGTCATCCGAAAACGTATCTTTAAATCATCCTTTTGGAGGGCTTACACTCATTTTTGGCTTGTGGGTCCTTCTTAGGACTTGCTCAACTCCACATGCACTACCCATATATCTCTTCATATATATTTTATAAAGTCCCGACATGTGTGCCCCACCTTAACTTATGGTTACGAGGGCTATCATCGAGTGATCACGTTAACCGATTTACTTCCTACACTCTCCAAAATCCATATATATATATATATATATATATTCTTATGCTCATATAACATAATCTTCATCCCTAACCTTCCTCAATATTACCATACTAATAAACAACTTGTATATATAAAAAAAAAACTTGGGAAGTAGTCTTGCCCTTCACCTACCACGACTACCTTGAAATATCCGAATGTATAAAATACGGGATATAACATCCTCCCCCCCTTTAGAAAATTCGTCCTCGAATGTTCAACTGATCTTATGAGGTCTTGTAGCACTTCGGGGGTCCCGTTTTATGGTCGTTCTTCTCTTGATGCCCATTCCTTATCCTTTACCTTATGCTCCTTGGCCTTCACACAAATCCTCGCCTTATGTCATAGGTTTCCTTCCGGTACTTGAGAATATGGTGATCCCTTTTTGGTCTAATATAATATAGCCTCCCCCTTTTAAGGGCTCCTTATACGCCAACCGTTCTTCTTTTCAATTCCGCGTATAACACAAAGCAAGATTTCTCATCATAAGTTTTCCTTTTACTTTCCGTCGATACCCTCACATATAAGATATCATACATGTTCATACACATATGCACATATAATTAGTATCAACTAACCATTGAATACTTCCGACGCTTATTCAAGCCTATCCAAATTGCAGAACCGTGACATACTTTTCATTTCTTCTCTAATCGGGTCTGTCGCATGCTGCGTAGCCTTTTGTGGTCTCCAACCATTTTGTACATTCTATTTTCCCATTATTCTTTTACAAACTAATCTTTGGAATTTCTTGCATACTTCCCAGTGGGGTCACCCATCCCGAAATTGCTCCCACCGAGCACGCTTAACCTCGAATCTTTGGTGGAATTCGGTGCTTTATTACCGATATAATCGCATCCGCTTCCTCATATGTCCTTTACTACATAATCCGGAGTTAGTCAAAGTTTCATAGATTCGAGGCGTTTTCGTAACACGTCCTTTCTCTTGCAATTACCGTTTTGCCCTTTTCGATTCTTAATGTTCACCTTCACTTCCTTTCTCCCGACTTACATTTCGCAATATTTCAATATCCTTACCTCATCCAACATGCCTCGTCCGCACCATAGTTTACCACCGTACTTTGTAATCGCGGATACCATAGGTCGCTTTTTTTTGTCGACGCCGTCCTTTAGCCGAAATAAAAGGTTAGTACAAGGGACTTCATGTCCTATGGGGCTCTATCGCACGATCTTAGATATGACAGAAGGTCAACAATCCCTAGATGCCCCGTAGCCTCCTGTTTATAAATGTGGCGCGCTTCACACTATAAACAGGACTCTACCGGACACGACTTTGCAGACAACCCCTAGGACAAACTCGCTCGATACCACTTTGTCACACCCCGACCTTACTAGGTGTGATGGGCACCCGACTCTCCTCGAGTTGAGCGAACCCTTAAACGTTCACGTTACTAAAACATGTCATTTCAAAAATTTTTAAGAAACATGAAACTTTTCAAACAAGAATCATTATCCGAAAATGCATACTCTTTTAACATTTACAAATCATCCGCACTTCCCGACGCGCTATCCACAGGACAATCGTCCGCAAAGTCTCTAGGATATACGTATATACTCGACATAAGTACTCGACCCGGGCAAAGACTGAACCGAGATGGAGCTCGCCAATCCCACCGGAACAGCCTCCTAGCAAAGTCTTTTACTCGTGCGGGTGTACCGCGTGGCATGAAACGCAAGCCCCCCCCCCCGAAGAAAGGGGGTCGATGCGAGGAATGTACCGAATATGTAAAGCATTCGAAGCGTATATCGAAAAGTACGAGAAAGCAAGTTTAGGTTACCCGACATGAATTAAATATTTAAATAAAATAGTCCTTCGGACGGCCGTTCCGCCTAATAATAATAACAATAATAGTAATAACAATAGTAATAACAATGATAATAATACTAGTAATCCCCCTTCGGGTGTGCGGTTCCGACATACGTCTATCCCGGCCCCTTCGGACATGCCGGTCCGGAATAAAATGATGGCCCCTTCGGGCATGCCGGTCCAACATACGTCTATCCCGGCCCCTTCGGACATGCCGTCCCGACATAATAATCCTAGCCCCTTCGGGCATGTCACTCGTGGCATACGGCTACCCCGGCCCCTTCGGGCATGCCACTCGTGACATAATACTAATCCTAGCCCCCTTCGGGCATAATAATAATAGTAATAATAATAATAATAAAATCTCACACCCCCTTCGGAGTGATTTTGGAAAATCTGAATAATAAGATATCACACTCCCTTCGGAGTGGTTTTGAAAAGTTTTATAAAATATCACACTCCCTTCAGAGTGGTTTTGAAAAGTTTTATAAAATATCACACTCCCTTCGGAGTGGTTTTGAAAAGTTTTATAAAATATCGCTTAATAGTTAGGGCAGTAGCCAAAAGTTTTCCTTCAGTTGTGGTACAAAAATAAGTCAAATAAACAGTAGGCGGCGATCCGGGAATAGCGGGTCCGCCCTAAGTCAACGGAGGTGGCGTACTCGAATTACATATACTAAGCTTAATGGAGTCATTTATGGAAGTTTCAAGGCAATTCGATTACATTCCTGCAAGTTACGGACGTTTGAGCATTTTTCCAACAAGATATAAGGATTCTAGTTCAATTGCACTCGAATGAATAGTGCTCAATTTCGAATCGAATTTCGATGAACAGAATAACCCCCGAGGCTCAAATTCAAGCCTAGTACACCTAGGACATGCCAAAAGAAGGAGAGGGATAGCTTCACATACCTTTTCCGCTGATTACGCCTCTCCAAATTCGATTCCCGTTTCGCCCAAAATCTACAAATGGTCGCATTTACCAAATATTGATTAGAACGTCTAGAAGTTAAATCTTAAAGTAATACTTGCTACCGAGATTCAGCTGAAGATTTCCGTAAATACACCATCCCCGAGATTCTAACTCGGCCAATTTTAATCAACAACAATTCCCGGAATTCAACCCGGCCAAACTATCAACAATACTAACAATTGTTCTAGCAACACTTCAATATGCAATTCAATTCAATTCCAACAACACCATTATTCATACCAATATTTTCCATAAACATCCCACACGATGTTTTTTTTTTTTTCTCAACATACAACAACGAAATACACTTTCTTCCATCCCAGTCAAGGAATATAATCTCATCAACACACCAACGATGTTAGATGCCATTTTTATACGCATAAATCAGCCCATCCATATGGCCACAACATGTTCAAAACAGCCCATAAACACAACAACTATAACACAACACTTTATGACCTTTCCTTCATAACTATTTTCACTTTTCCGGCTTGCTAGGCCTTCCAATAAATTCAACATAAAAGATGAGATAAATAACATACCTTATATGTGAAGAAACTCAGCCACATCAACCCTTTTCCAACACCAAGCGTAAGCAAAAGCAAGAACAATCACCTTTCACGGACTAGTTTGGCGTAATCTTGTCAAATTCTTGATTTATTGGACTATAATATTTGGGAGAGGTGTAGAAAATTTTCTAGGAACTTTTAGAAGGTTAATTTGCTGAAAAGAACAGATTTATGGGGCATTTATAGGCCCCCTAGGTCGGTTTCACCGACCTCCCCTTGTGGGGCCCGCGGAGCTTCTCTTTGTTTTTTTGGCAGCTTAAGGTCTGGTTACTAAAAGGGTCATAACGTTTGATCCCGATATGGTGTGAGGGCCCACGACCTACCGTTGGAAAGCTATTTCAATTATCTACAACTTTCATTCTTTGTGTTTTTCCAAATTCCAAACGTATAATAGCGTTTGGCCCCTCCAAGTCAGGTCATCCGAAAACGTATCTTTAAATCATCCTTTTGGAGGGCTTACACTCATTTTTGGCTTGTGGGTCCTTCTTAGGACTTGCTCAACTCCACATGCACTACCCATATATCTCTTCATATATATTTTATAAAGTCCCGACATGTGTGCCCCACCTTAACTTATGGTTACGAGGGCTATCATCGAGTGATCACGTTAACCGATTTACTTCCTACACTCTCCAAAATCCATATATATATATATATATTCTTATGCTCATATAACATAATCTTCATCCCTAACCTTCCTCAATATTACCATACTAATAAACAACTTGTATATAAAAAAAAAACTTGGGAAGTAGTCTTGCCCTTCACCTACCACGACTACCTTGAAATATCCGAATGTATAAAATACGGGATATAACAATAACTTGGCGTACTCCGCCGTGGCATACGACGTCATTACAGGAAGAAAATGGGTAGACTTCATGAGTCTATGCACGATCACCCAAATTGAATCATACTTGGCCCTTGTGCGAGGTAAACCTGCAACAAAAATCCATATTTATCATCTCCCACTTCCATTGAGGAATCTCAATGTTTTGAGCCAAGCCACCAGGCCTTTGATGTTCAGCCTTCACCTGTTGACAGTTCAAACACTTAGCCACAAAGTTAGAAATATCAACCTTCATGCTCTTCCACCAATAGTGTTGTTTCAAATCCTTATACATCTTGGTGGATCCCGAATGAACCGAATACTTGGAACTATGAGCTTCCATCATTAGTTCTTATCAAAGACCATCAACATCGGGAACACACAATCGTCCTTGCAATTGCAAAACACTATCGCCAGTCCCAACAGTAAATAAAGTGTACTCAACCCTTTCCACTCCCTCTCTCAACTTTGCCAAAAGTTCATCATCATATTGCATGGATTTAATCCTTTCCACAATGTCAGACCGTGATGGCGTGATTCCCACTAACTCTCCATATTCAGTTTCATAAATTCTGACCCCAAGACTAGCAAGTCTTCGAATTTCCTTCCCCATGGGAATTTCATGTGCACGCAAATAAGACAACGTGCCCATAGATTTTCTACTCAAAGTCGCCAAGAACCACATTAGCCTTATCAGATGATACAAAATATTCAAGTCGTAATCTTTTAACAACTCCAACCATGTCCCTCGACCGAGGTTCAACTCTCGCAGCCTTGAAGATATATCACGTACTCTTGTGATCGAAAAAAACATCACAATGCTCACCATACAGATAATGGCGCCAAATTTTCAAAGCAAATACCACTGCAGCCAATTCTAAGTCATGAGTCGGATAGTTTTTCTCATGCTTCTTCAACTGTCGTGAAGCATAAGCAATTACCTTGCCGTTCTGCATCAATACACAACCCAAACCAATTCTAGAAGCATCACAATACACTACATATCCACCGTAACTTAAGGTAAAGTCAAAATAGGAGTTGAAGTCAACCTTGTCTGAAGTTCTTGGAAACTCTTTTCACAAGCTTCGAACCACTGAAAATTAGCAGTCTTCTGTGTCAATTTAGTCAATGGAGAGGCTATTGACGAAAAGCCTTCCACAAACTTTAGGTAATAATTTGCCAAACCCAAGAAACTACGAATTTCCATCGCATTAGTTGGTCCAGGCCAATCCTTAACTGCTGAAATTTTCTAAGGGTCTACTTTAATGCCGTCACCAGTCACCACATGACCAAAGAAAGCCACAGACTCAAGCCAGAATTCACACTTAGAGAATTTTGCATAAAGCTCGTTCTCCTCGAGTGTTGTCAAAGTTATTCTCAAATGATTAGAATGATCCTCACGACTTTTAGAATACACCAAAATATCATCAATGAACATAATAATGAAACGGTCTAGATAAGGATTAAACACACGATTCATCAAATCTATGAATGCAGCAGGCGCATTAGTCAACCCAAAGGACATGACTAGGAACTCAAAGTGCCCATAACGAGTACGGAAAGTTTTTTTCGGAATATCATTCTCCTTTATCTTCAATTGATGATATCCAGACCTCAGGTCAGTCTTTGAAAAGAACTTAGCACCCTGGAGTTGGTCAAAAAAATCATCTATCCTACGATTGATTAATAATGTTAAAGATGTTCTTACCTTATGTTTTGGGGAAGCCCTAGGGTTATTTCTCCTCAAAAAGTCGACCAAAGATGAATTGGAATGATGGTTTAAGAAAATTTCACGTTCTGGGGGTTTTGATAGTCAAGTAAGGCGCGTGACGCATCGTGCGAATCGCACGTTTGACCAGTGAAAAGCAGCCCTAACGCACGACGTCTCATAGGGGCGTGATTTCTAGTGTTCATCCTGAGATTAGCAGGATGATCCCGCGAAACGCAGGTTAGTAAAACGGCCATAACTTTTTGCTCACAAGTCCGTTTAAGCTCCATTATATACCTTTGGAAATATATTTCAAAGATCTACAACTTCTATTAGAGAAATTTTTCCCAAATTCACACCGTATTTTCATGAAATTGGCCTACAAGACAAGTCAACAAATATTAGGCGATTTTAAGAACTCTTACGTATTTCACTACTTTGTCTTGATCTTAAATAAACTATTTCCACCCAAACTCATATTGATAGGACTTCATATGCATAAAATGTCACATTACTTCTCATTTAATACCTTCACACCTAACTCAGATTTACGGAGTGTTACATTAGTAACACATATCAGTATAAGAATTCACATATAAACATGATAACAACCCAATCAAGTCATACGGTGATCTACCACACACTGTACATCAATACCCTTAAGCATTAATTTCACTCTAATAATTCACCAGTCAAGCTCACAATGATATCAGAACTCACATATCATTAAATCGATCGTTCAGTCTAGTAGTCAACTTATCATTAAGACACCCGTTATCCTACATCAGAGAGAGACCAAACATATAACTAAACCTACGGATGGTCTATAGGCTACCTAAACAAGATCAATCAATAAGTCCAGATCCAAGTACACGTCATTGCCTAAGTAAAGCCTCTAATCCCAAATGTGCCAAGTCTTAATAAATCAATATCATCACAGGTAAACACCAAATCATCTCAAACGAGGCGTAATGCAATACAATGAAAGATGTATCAATGCAATGCAATGCAATGCAAGATGTACGGATGCAATGCCATGCCATGCAAATGAGGTGTACACATGTACTCCGTACGTAAAATATTGACGTCTTGGTAGCAAAACCCAGTATGACTCGCGAAGTCTAAGTGCCACCCGCTCCGATCTTTGCCCATAGACAGACGGATCCCGCTTTAATTGCTCTGTGGGAGTCTCACCGGCACTACTCTGGGGGACCCGCGGAGTCCATGCACTAACAATGATTTCGGGATAACATCAGAATCAGCCATGCGACAACGATGCCGGAATAGCTCATCCGACATCGGCCACCTCACGTCACCACCAAGGAGTTTATCAAGATCGCTTTCACTAATCAACGATACCGATCACCACCGGCATCGACCATGTATCATGAATATGAGAGAATGTATGCAATGCATATGTCAATGATTCTGGAATTGAACCTCGGACATCGGCCTTCTCACAATCAATCAAGTAAAAGAGTTTGTCAAACACTAATTTCATATAATCAATGATTCCGGAATGGATCTTCGAACATCGGCCTTTTCACAATCACTCAAGTAAAAGAGTTTATCTAAATACCAGTTTCACTCAATCAACGATACTGAATAATCACCGAATATCGTCTATGCATCATGAATATGAGAGAATGTATCCAATGTATATGCCAATTGTCACGACCCGGCTACGGGCCATGACGGGTATCTGGGGCTAACCACCGAGCACCACCCATTCTGTTACTCATCTGCACTTATTCATATTATATGCTCATAGTCATAGAAAACTATTACAATTTGAAACATATTTACTTTATATACGTGAGCCCTTCGGCTATCAAAATAACATTTATACATACATATACATCAGAACTAGTGAGACCATATTGCCCACACATACGTATCTATGAGCCTCTACTAGAGTACTAGACATGTAGACGGGACAGGACCCCGTTATGCCCAAAACATGAATATATACATATATGTACCAAAAGAATAATCAATGGCACTTCGGAGAAATGGAGTGCTCTCAAACAGCTAATAGCTCCTACGATTCTGGATCACCTCTCGTTCGCTCGCGAGCATGAAACACATTCAAAGAAAGCGGACATCAAGACGGATATTGTGGCCGAGTATGAAGATGAATGAAATGAACATAATAGAGAAATCATAGGGTATAAGATGAAGACATAACCTTTGGATGGATACATTTTATACATATATCATACGTAGCATATCATGTGGACTACCATAGCGTATACATCATCAAATCATACATACATCATCATATCATTCATACATCATCATCGTTAACCCGCGTCCGGGTAACCATCATATGCAGCCCACTAGTGGTGATCGTGTCTGGCCCTCTAAGCACGGTGTACTCGTACGCAGCCCACTAGTGGTGATCGTGTCCAGCCTTCTAGGTGCGGTGGACTCATAGCAGCCCGCCTTAGCGGTGACATGTCCGGCCAATTAGGCGCGGTGGAATCATATCATCGTACATATCATAGACTTATCATTATTATTCATTTGTTAGACATCTCGCGGCTTTATCATAACTTAGTATCATTATTTATACATATCATCAAAACATACATTGGGACTTGTAGGCAACTATAGTTTACATTTGGGTGACATGAGGTCGTGAACCCCCGATTTCACATGAGTGTCTATAATCGTTACATCTCACCTTGGAGGAACTAACATTTTAAGGTGAGTGCTCATAAGGAAAACATTAATAAATCGTAGTTAACACCATTAGCCTCGTAGACACATCATATCATGATCTCTAGAATCTTTAGACTTAAGCTTATCATCATCATTATCGTACTCATAGTGTACTTCTTATCTCATAGGACTATTTATGAACAAGGACTCTTAGTTGTCTTGAAGATAGGAGATTCATTAAAAAAAAAAAAAAGGAAATTCATGTCATAGGATTCATTGTCATCACTATCGCGCTCATAATGTATCTCTTATCTTTATCTCATACGGCTATTTGCGTAGGCTTCCTTAGTTCTTCGGAATGTAGGAAATCCATGGAGAAGGAGGAAAATCATGCCTTGAAGGGAAAGAGACTAACATCATAAGATGGGTCTAACAACAATGAATAATAGCAAGGAGTCGTATGAAGGTCATTAGCTTTGTAGAAACATCATTGTCACACCCTAACCTTATTAGGGTATGATGGGTACCCGACCCTCACCTAGGGCCGAGCGAACCCTCAGACTCTTACTGTATACAAAATCACTCCTGACTTTTTAAATCAAATAGGATAAAATACATAGCAAAATTTTTCAGAAATATTCTTTCTCGTAGCCTTCAAATCGAACAAGTTTATAATCGTAGAAAATTCAATGCATAACACGGACCGACATGTCGGCTGAAAAAGCCGCTTACAGACCGACAACCAACACCCACGACGCTGTCTGCAAAGTCTCTAACACGAACCAAACATCACACATGTACTCTGACTCAAGCAGATCTCGGGAAATGGAGCTTGCCATCTCCGCCGGAACACCTTCTATAATGACTTCAAACACCGTGCTTCCGCGCATTTAAACGGGCACTCGAAGACAAAATAAAGACGGAATATGTGTATCAGTAATGTGTACTGCAACACAGAGAAACAAACTATAACAAACAGACAGACCCATGTGCATACGTTACCCCGTGGGGA
>NW_026726960.1:0-36711 GCF_029784015.1 Lycium ferocissimum
TTAAACCCAATTCACCCAAAAAAAGGGGGAATGAAGGGGAGATAAAGGGGGATTTTCGGAGCAAAACCTAACCCTTTAGGCAAAGAAGAGGGGAAAAAATAAAAGGGATGGGAAACACAAAAACCCCCTATAAAACGTTTTAATCAACAAAAACGACGACGTATTATTACACTTTCATTTTTCAATCACGAGACTTTAGTTACTTTAATCGGGTTCGAGTTTTGTCGAGATTCCCGGGCATAGGTCGACGGCTTCGACACCCAGTTCATTACACACAAAAGAGGTAAACTTCGATACATTCATTACTCATGGTCTTTAGTTTTTGCTTTGTTTAAGAATTTTTTTTTTTAGTTTATTCTGTGCGATATGTTTAGTGATTGTGTAGTTGCTTTGTCGTCGCATTATTTGTTTGATGTTTGGGGCTGGTAGGATAGGATATTAATCGTTAATTGAATGTGAAAGATTGTCTAGTGTAGTTCGGATGCTTAAGGCCAATTTCCGGGGACTTGGGATAGATTTAAATCGAATATACGGAAGGGATATCTTACGGGTTATCGGGACAGAAGAAAGATATACATTCGATATACATCGATATCCCCACTATTTGTGTGTATATCTTAAATATATTACATATACGATCGAACGGTGACATTATTTTTTCTTTTACTCTATTTTCTAGTAAGACACCCGTCAGATATGTAATTGGGGGTAGATATGATGAGCGATAGTATGACATGTCGATGTTGGATGTTGAATTTTGTTTGGCCCCATCTGCCGTCATTTTCCAGTGCTGTTGTTAGTGTATGTGTTTAGTTCGGTTATCCGACTTAACAATGGATAAGCATCTATATGTTATTGTCTCATTTTAATTTAGTTTAATCTCGTTTTTGCTAGTATTTAAATGTTCGTATGAGCCTAAATGTTTGGATGATTAAGTCGATGTGATTTGGTGTTCAAAATCGTTGATCTCCTCGAAATGCTTATCTCTTTCATAATCTTGTCTTGAGCCTAACCTCTTTTTGTGTTCAATGTATATGTTCAAATTACGTGAGCCTAGGAGGAGTCGAACTTGTTTAATGTGCTACTTTATTGTGAACTCGTTCTTTATCATTTGCTTGGCTTGTGCTTGTATCTAGTTTCTTTCGGCATGATAGTTCTTCTTTCCCTTAGTCTGCGGTCCCTTCACTTGTTTGTGTCTTGCATGCTTGAATATGGTGTGGAACCATATATCAATGCCTCTCCTATAATGTCTTTATCACACACGATCTCTAAATCCCTTTGCTAATTGTGTTTTAGAAAACATCTTGACAACCTGTTTGTCTTGAACTCGACCTTTTGCGACCACTTGCATATATTGATACACCTATCTGGATTTAGCTACCTTTTGCTTAATAATTAAGGTTATTGTGTTAGTGATAAATGAGATGTTCCATTTTAGTGAACCGAATATTGAACCACTGGGTTTTAAAGCCTTTTCCATTTAATCATCCCGTTATGTGTGATTATTGCTGCATCACGTCCATGCCTCATTCTTTCATTTACCATTACTTTGTCTAATATGCTTCCATTATGGCTTTCACTCTACTTGGCATAGTGAGCATTTGGTACACATTCGATGTCTCTTGTCTTTGATAAACGATCCAGCATCCTCGTTTCCTTCTTCAACACTGACTTCTGCTAGAGGATCTTATTCACCTTAGTATCTTATATAATTTCTTCTTGCAATGTGCCTTCTTCTACTCCTTGGGCGGGTGTGTTCCTTAAATGTTATAAATGCTCTAATGTTAAGATGCGGGGTTGTATACCTACGTATACATAAGGTATATTTCAAATATACCAAAATATCGCGATATGTATACAGTCTGTTGATTTGTTTGAGTTTATACCTCACATGTTTAATGTTATCCCTTGACCATATGCTAATCCTTTTCTTTCCTTTTTATGCATGACCTCCGCGTACGAGTCCGAGAGACTCATCCTTCTCCCGCATCCGGTGTTGGGACAAAGCCCGCCAAATTTTTTTCCTTTCGAGTCAACCCGTACGCAAAAAAAAGAAGAAGAGAAAGAAAGCTGGGCCAAAAACAGCGACGCCGCAGTAGTTCTAGAATGGGGTTGAGCCCATTAATTATATTTTCTCCCTTTATTTTATTTTATTTTATTTTATTTTGTGTGTCTTAACTTGTATTATACAACTAACATTTTACTTAGATTTTGGTTTTCTTAGCTAGAATGAACTTAGTAGGATTAATGGGTTAATGTTAGTATAATGGGTGGTTAGTCTAAAGAAACTAACAATTAATCCCATAAATTTCACTTTACGATTTTTATATTAAGTTATTTATAATACTCATAATATTTATCTTTCTTAGAATTATTGGTCTTCAAAGCAGCATGACTACATAGGTTGAGTAAAGAATCATACTTTATTTTATTATCTTAAAATTTGAAAACGTCACTAATAGGTAAATATTAATACCAAGCATACTTTATAAACATTACTTTAAGACGTATTCAACTATGTATACTTTTAGCCGAATATAGTTAAATAAAGTTAATGAAGGAAAACTCACCTCCTTTTGCACCTTTTATTTATAAAATAAGCCTAGATTTTTCTACATCGTCATTAATCATATAATGTAATTTTATCTAAAATCCCAAATTTGTCAAATCTCTTCCTAAAAGCTATTATTTATATGAAGACTACCATATTTTCTACAAGTCCTATTTTACATAGCATTCTTATATATTTATACGCCAGCTTTTAATACTTATAAACTATTTCTTAAATGTTATAAAATGATACATTTACGTTTAACCTTAATTAATCAACTCTAAGTCCGGTCGGTTAACCATTGTTAATGGGTCTTAAAGGATGCCTAATACCTTCCCTTTAGACTAATTGAACCCTTACCTAGAATTTTAGGTTTCGCGAATATCCCTAATCTTGATGAGGTGTGATGGGCACCAAACCCTTCACTAAGTAGAAGCGAACCTACGACCTTATTTCATACTAAATTTTTTTTTCTTTGTCGAACCTCTAAACCAAATAATCACGTAATACATAATACTACTTTCAAATTTAATAAAATCGTAACTACGTAGAACTTATATCATGATACAAATTGACACATCGGGTGATAGGACGTGACGGACGACTTAGGTACACGCGACTGCATGCACCAAAGTCTCTAACTATAATCGAAATCCTAAGCATACAAGCTCGGCTCGGCTACACTCCGAGCAAACGGAGCTGCGCCAACTTCGCTCGGAACATCTTCTATAATAGCTTCAGTACGTACGGGTGTACTGCGGCATGAAGAAACGACCCCAGAGAAGAGAAATTCGGTCTGAGCAATGTCTGAGTATGTAAGGCATGAGCTGTAACATAGTATGAAATGAACATAGGAATATCTGTTGTATGGAAATATAGAGCATAATATAAAATAAAGAATGTAACACAGTACATGAATGCCACTCGGGGCGGATGCCATGCATCTTTAAAATTTGTCTTTGAAAAACATTTCCTTTCATATATATATAGAAAATATAACATGGTATATTAAGAAGGCGTCGGCGGTAATGATCCGTTTAACCATAAATATATAGATGTCCCGCGTCAAGCATCCGCGTAAGACTGTTCTGAGTTTTAGTTAAAAACAAACACAAATTAACCATGAGATAAAAAACCGACACTTGGTTTGATTTGGTTTAGTTTGGTTTTAAATTTGAAAAAATCGATAATATTTGGTTTGGTTATGGTTATAATAAAAAATAACCGAATAAATAACCGAACCAAACCGATAATTATACATAAAATTTATAATTATTTATATGTATAATATTAACTTTTCATAAATAATTAAAGATATTTTATACCTTTTAATTATTAATTTAATTTTTAATTCTACTTATTTTTTTAAGGCCCGTCTTAAAAAAATTATCAGAATCAACAATCCAAACCCGAACTCTAATAAATAGTAAAACATAAGGTAAAAAAGTAAAAATCCTACTATCTCTTTTCATTTGTGCCATCGGCAGCATGTATTTCCTCGATATCATGACAAGATTCGCCCTTGTGTTGTGAGGAAAAAAACTATAAAAATTTGAAGAATGTAGAGAGAATATTTGAATTATCACGGCTAGTCATAAATTAAAAACCAAACCGAACAAACCGACAATAACCAAACCGGTGGTTATTATTTTACTTAGTTTGGTTATGGTTTAGACATTAAAAAACCGACTAAATTGGTTTGGTTATGGTTTTAACCAATAACCGACAAACGAACCATAACACCCCTAATCCAGCGTCCGGATGATATCATGATAGATCGGCTACGTGTACATTGTGCGGCCCGAGCGTCTATAGTGCTGCACTTTGCTCCCCGTCTTCCCCATATACATATATATATATATATATATATATATATATATATATATATATATATATATTATATATATATATCATAGCATGCCCGAAGGGCCCAAGAAAAAGCTATAACGCTATCGAAGATGACGTAAAGGTGAGTATTCCGATTTTATTATGGAACAACTTGGTAGCTTTATCTACTTGAAAGAACTAATAATAGTAGAGCTGTCAATGAAAGCAACATCGCAGAAACCATAGGGCAGGATCATAGGCATCATTGCGTTTACTTGCAAACCTTTGAAAATAGTCATTATCCAAAAATAGCTTAACATTTCATATCGTCATATTATTAGTAAGAACATATCCTTGACATATTAGTCATGACTACTTATCATGTCTGGCATCATCATTATCATCGTATCATCAGCAAGACCATGAGTGCGTCGTTTTAGTCATTAAGACTTTGACATTGTAAAACTTGGTTTTTTGGAGAAAAATGCATAATTTGGAAAACATTTGTAAACTTTTAGGAAGGAAAATCATGCCTTGGGGTCAAGGGTTTAGTTAAAGCGACTATTGTTTTGTGGTGAATGATAACCGAGAACTTTCATTGGTGGTACGGAAATAAGCCTAATGGGACAATAGGAGGGTCGGGAATAGTGGGCCCACCTCGGATCAAATGAGGTGGTGTACACGCTTTACTTATATCGCATTTCATGACATTACTTATGAGAGTTTTTAAGGGTGGTGGGTGTTATTCATACAAGTTCTAGGTGTTTGGACATTTCTTTCAACTATTCGTGAACATTTACTTCAATTCTGAATGAATAGTAACCAATTTCAATCTCGGTTCTAGGAAAAGAATTGTCCCTGAGGCCCGTATGTCCAAAACCCTCTACGTCTAAGACATGCCAAGAAAGGAAGGTAAAGTCTTACATACACTCTTGCCGCTCATACGCTACTCGAATCCAAGTTACCGTCCATAAAATCTCTGATTTGGTCAATTTACCAAATGTCAATTTGAGCATTTTAAAGGTTGAAATAATCGTTGCCTCGAAATTCGGTAATAACTTCCACAGCCAAATGCACCGTCACAAGTTCAACTTGGCAGTTCAATCAACAACCCATCCGGGAATTGACCGGCCCGAAATAACATTACTAGCAATTATTCTAGCAACCCTTGATATCCATTCAATTCCATTCAATTCAATTTTCACACACTATCGTCTCACAATCATTAAATCCTCATTTTCCATCATAGAATCTATCACAACAACAATTTATATGTCAAGTAAATTAATTCATCACATCTACATACACTACTATATGACCATTACCTACAACTACATGCATATTTTCATGCATTTTTTCATCATTTCTATACATTTCAACCACAAGCAACATGCTACAAAATTAATTCATTTTACATACACAACCCCACCATTTTCGGCCACCATACCACATTCATGGCCTCGAAACTTCAACATCATGATCTTCATGTTCTTCATCCGTTTTACATTATGGAATTCACAACACAACAATCAAACTACTAAAATAAAATTAATTCATCATTTCTACTGATTACTCCGTTCGGCCAACACTACAACATCCATGTTCATTGAATTTTTCCATGTTTTCTATTCATTACCACCACAAACACATTACATGAAATGAACTCAATCTTCCACACAACACAACACATACACCACGGCTCAACCATGAATACACACGGCCACACACGTCCTTCCTATGACGCATGAATTTCATTCCTTTTCCATCTTCAACATGCGTAACTATCCATAACATATAAAGAGGATTAGTTCTTACCCTTTTTCCCTTCAACTTCTCACTTGACTATGATCATGAACTTGCAACAAAGAATGATTTTCTTGCTCCAACAATTGTACCACGTCGAAGAGGACTCTTGAATTAGTAGGAATATGAAGAAATATTTTTTGGATCAAGATTGTTGATCTTGAAATTTTTGCAAGCTATGGCCGAATAGGCCATTAGTCTTGCTCCTTCTCCCTCTTTTTTTTTTTTTTTTTTCCTTCCTTTTTGTCTTGAATTAAAAGAGGAACTCATATATATATATATATATATAGTTAATGTAGACATGTGGGCACACGTGCCCGTTTCTAGAGATTTCTTGAATTTTTCCATCTTTTTCTTGATTTTCTTTTGCCAACTTTTCTTCCATGAAGCTTCTTGAAAGCCTTGTGAAATTACCATTTTGCCCCTCGGCTTTTACATTACTACCTTGGACCCTTTTTGCAAACTTTCCTTTTTACCCTCAACCTTTCTCAATATTTCCACATTAATAATATTAATAAACTACTTGCACATTAAAATAATTTTTTTGAAAAATGATCTTATCCTCGACGTTAACGACTATCTCGAAGTATCCAAGCGTACAAAATGCGGGCTATAACAGCAGACTTTAAACAGAGTTAACTTTAAACATAACTTTAATAAACTTTAGGTGTCTAATTCACCATAAATAATTAGGTGGCGGCTTCCTTAACATAAACAAAATAGGAATCTCAATATGTCGTACTTCTAACTTTAACCTCACATAGGTTAAAAGGAGGTATACTTAGCGACTTCTGTGAGGATTACTTAGGTTCTAACCATAACGGACTTAGTTTTAATTAGGCTTTGTGTGCTTGTTTTAAATTACTTTATTTGTTGATTAACTATTTTTACGTGCTATTAAGCTTCATTTGTTTGATATAATTGTTTTAAATGTTCTTGCTTTGATAGCTTGTCATTCCGTTTCACTTTCCTCCACTCTCTGAAAAATTCACACATATTCACACACTTAAGCGGTTTCGCGGTTCGCCGTGCACTACTAAAACACCTTTTAGTCGGATTGATCTTGTGGATTTGTAGTCGATCGGCGGTACGATCGACAACCACGGACTTTCCACTCTCAAGTTGTCCACTTGGGGGAACCTTGTGTCATAGGAAGCCAACTCTTAGTCAGCCTAAGATAGAGCTAAACCAACACCTTTATTAGGAGCATACATTTCATAACCTAGGAGGTTTAATACCCAAGGCATTAAACCCATTAGATGACTTTGCAGCGTCAGCGGGTTGCCCCTGGTAACACTTAATCATACTTTTATGTGCATATTTGAAGGATAGCTGTGCCTAAATATTGACTATTTGCCCTAATTAATTAAACTTTAGGAGGAAGGAATGACTAATGTTTTTATAGCGAGGTATGGGTTTGCATTGGAGTACAAAAATATGACGAAGATCAAGGACGGCACTGGCGTTTGGAGTTAGAAATTTAGACATAGGAAATTATATTTACTTTACTCAGATTAGGAAACACTTTATGTTGTAATCATTTGACATGTAATAAATATTACACTACTTTTGTACTTTATTTTGGGAAAATAGAATTTGTTTAATTAATCAAAGCAATGGGATGACGTATTATGGCACACTTTACCCTTCAAACAAACGTTAGGCCTACCTCTGGCACAAAGAGGTCACATGCATATTAGGACGCGTTATTATCGTTTACATTTGTTTGATAACTTGTTTGACTTTATCTGATGAATTATTTGCTACATGACTTACTTGACTCTATGCGATCATGACTTTGTGAGACTGACATCATTTGCACTATTGTGTTTCTTTTATTCCTAAAGAGTTGATTTGTGTTGACACTCGATGGCCGATCATCCTTACATACGCAAATCAAAGACGTCATCGTTACACGAGCGTAGTTAGTTGTTCGAAAAGGAAATGAAATTACTCATCTGCACCTATTTCAACCCCCGGTTTGGAAAACATCGTGATCTCTAGTGATCCCCCCGAGACTTCCGAACACATAACTATTATTCAACGTGATGAACATATCGCCACACGACTCGAGAGATTGAGGATTTACGTGGGCCGAATCGGGTTAGGGACTTGACCAATTTATCCATCACTCTCCAAAAGTCCGCCTCTGAACCTAGAAATACTGCACCAAACCCACCTCATTTCCCATCACACTCGAATCTCGGGTTCTGAGCATTTTCCTCCTGAAAACAATGCACCTGCCAACAACAACTTACCTCCAGGTCACCCACAGTAAATCACGAAATCATCGTCGCCTATACTCCCCCCACAAAATCAACCACTCACTTACACTAACTATACTCCTCCACAAAATCAACCACCCACTTACACTAACTATACCCTCACGAGTCAACACCACCCTACGCTACCTATCTTTACTCTAATCCACCACCGTCGACCCACCCGTCAAATCAATCGGTAGTTCACGCTCCTATGTTACTTTACCCACCAATACTAATCCACTACCCACAACTCCTCTAAACCCACCAAATCACCACCTACAAACACACTTATAACACACCAACCTCCGGTCCAAAAACCTCCCGCCGTCCCGAACTTATCAACCCGGCGTATACGGGGACATTTCGTCCTTTCCAATGTACAATGTGTTCCTCCGGTATATGCCGCAGAAACACAAACCTTTACCAACCCAGTAACGGTCAGGTTCCAACCCGAGATGGATCAATACGAGGAAATAGAAAAAGAGGCAAAAGCAAGGGCAGATGATATGTTGTTAAAAGAGATTCACATTCTTAAAGAAACGTGAGAAACGCCCCGAGTTGCTAGGGGAACTAAGAGTGTAGAATACGAGGATCTCGTATTCGGCCGACATCGATTTACCGTGGGCTACAAACCTCACGAAATTTGATACATTCGATGGACAGGCGATCCTATACCCCACTTAGGGGCTTATTGTGACAAACTGGTTGGAGTAGGTAGAGACCAGAACATAAGGATGAAGCTCTTCATAAGAAGTTTATCTGGTGAAGCTCTTACCTGGTATACACAACAAGACGTCCACAAGTGGCGTGGTTGGAGTGACATGGCACAAGACTTTATGGATAGATTCAGTTTTAACACCGATATCACGCCAGATAGAGTCTACACGACTAAGTTAACTAAAAGTCAGCGAGACGTTCGCCAGTATGCGTTATTTGGAGGTCGAAGCGGCCAGGGTTCAACCTCCAGATGAATGAATGATAGAGAAATGCTACCTTCATTGAATGCAGTGGCGTATTTTATGAGAAAATGATAGGTATGATGGGACAAAAATTCACAGAAGTTGTCCGAATGGGAGAAGCCTTAGAAGAAGGAATCAAATCGGGGAAAATTCAGGATCTTATAGCTTTACAAGCAATAAACAAAGCTATTCAATCTGGTTCTATCGGCGGGGTTAAAAAGAAGAAGGAAGATGTCGCTGCAGTCATGAACGTCCAAGGGCATGAGCCGAGCCAAGCCATTACATACTTTAACCACCCACAACAACCTTTCTACCCTTACCACTACCCTGAACCCTACCAAGCTCCAATATCTCCTTTATCCTACAACGCCCAAGCAAACTACTACCAACCCGAGCACCTCACATCAAAACCAACGTCCATACCAATCTGTTCAAGCTCCCACTTATCAAAAATCGACCACATCTTTGCACTCCAAAAACCCGTCCAAACCACGACACCAAAAAACACCCGTAATTACCTCGATTATTGAACCGGCTCAATTGTTTGAAAGAATGAAAGCGGCGGGGTGTAATACAACCGATTGAAGAAAAATTCCCGATCCTATCCCAAAATGGTTGATGGTTCCAAGCGCCGCGCATACCATTAGAGTTTACGGGCATGCCACTGAAGATTGCTATGGGCTTAAAAACAAAATTGAAGCCCTGGTTAAGAAAGGAGTAGTCCAGCTCACTGGAGCTAAGCCCAATGTGGTCAATAATCCTTTACCTGCTCACGAAGATGCCAAATTTTGAAAGAAGTTATTACGTCAATTGGAAGGATGGAAAAGGGCATGTCATCAACTGTTGTCGCTCCCGTGGGAACAATCCAAAGGCAAACGCACACGAAGATTACTACTACAACTACTCACAATACCGAGACACCTACCACACGAGGTGCCGAACTATGAGAGACTTTGAAGAATTGGACTTGTACTCCGTCCCTGATTCGCCGGGAGTCTTGGTAGTTTGAACATGTAGTGAACTTGTTTTTTTTAAATTGAGGTTTGAATCACGCGCAAAAACTTTTGTTTCTTTGTTTCATCTTTTGGAAGCTTAATTGCAAATCTATGAAGGTATTTCTGATTTTCCTTAATCATCTTTATTGCTATTTTCTACTTTATTTATCAAAACTGTCAACTCTACGATTGTGACATAAAATAAGCGAATAAACAACATACATCTCAAGAGAGTAACAAAGAAAACTCGAGTACAAGACAATATTCCACTTGGAAGAAATCAAAATAGTCGATAGACAACGACACAAGCATGAAAGCCATCAGTCAAAGACATTGAAAGACAACATTAGGTTAGACATCCTAGTTTGCAACCTTTCCTCTAAAAATACGAACTACGTTCCGACCTGATTCTCGTGGTGGGATACGTAGGCAACCCACATAGGGTTCGGTTGCATTATAACGAAAAATCAAAAAAAAAATCCTTATACAAGGAGAACTACACATGGATGGATTCCCTCGGGGGGATTCGTAGACTATCAACATACAGGTTCGTCACACTTAGATAAAATTTAACAAATCTTTTACCATTACGAACTACGCTGACCTGATTCCCTTGGTGGGATACGTAGGCAATCCACATCGGGTTCGGTCCCTTTATTAGAAAACTTTAGACCATTTTATTCACGAACTACGTTCTGACCTGATTCCTTGGCGGATACGTAGGCAACCTATACAAGGTTCGGTCACACCATAACATAGGTTTAGTACACCCTTCTGAGCCCAAAACTGGGGTATATTTTGAAAGATTAGGTAAGAGAAGAGTTAGACATCAACAAGATTAAGGCTACCAGACAAGAAATAGTATAGAAAAATGACTTTTCAATTGTTTCGTAAGTGTCACGATCGGAAGATGGTAGAAATATTTTACAACTTACATGCATATGTTTACATACATATATTTACATATATATTTTTCCTTACATACACATGTTTACATACATATATTTACATATACATTTTCCTCACATGCATATATTTACATATATATATCTTTCCTTAAACATATACTTACGTACCTACCTTTCAAATGAAATACTTTCTTTCAATTATTTCCTCTTGTTCATCTACCCGAGGCTTACGAGAGATCACAAGATCCAAACAAACAAGACGAATGGAGCGTCACAACGTCGCATTCGAGTCAATACGAATCAACTTCCCCCTCCCCAAACTAAGAATTTTTCTTTGAGTGCAGGATTTAAAAGACCGCGAGATTAACAGTCAAGTCTATCAATCACGACCGAAAAACATCATCTAGCCCATTATGGCCTCGCCTTAAAAGACAAACGGCTTTATTTCTAACTCTATCTTTAATTTTATTTTATCACAACAACTTTATGACTTCATTAACAAATATACCTGTTTTGTAGGTTAAAGACGAATCAAATCAGGATTAAGCGTCATTAATTCAGCCTGTCACGATACCATCGACATCATAAGCCAAACGGCTATTCCATCACTTTACTCCATACTTTATCAATTATTTTATCATATACTTTACCAACTTTAATCACTTTACTCTGAACTTTACAGGAATCAATGTTAAGTCTCCGAAGACAACTGGAGGCATCATTTGGCTATTCAGCCTCTTCTGCACAAGCCAAACGGCTACACTCTTACTTTACCCCGGACTTTACGGAAATCTTCATCAAATCTCCGAAGACAACTGGAGATATCATATCATCGAGTCCCGAAAACAACCGGAGACATCACATGGCTACACGGCCTCATCTACATAAGCCAAACGGCTACACTTTTACTTTACTCTCTACTTTATTGCTTTGCTTTACCATCTACTTGACCTACTTTAACAACTTTTCCTTAAATTCCGCAGACATCATTTATCATCGAGTCCCGGAAAACAGCCAGAGGACTTATCACTATCATCTTCAAACGACAACTAGAGATATTATTACATCTTCAACATAAACATCACGCATTCGTTCAAGTCCCTGAAGACAACCAGAGACAACATTTGGACACACGACCTTATTATAAGCCATACGGCTTCATCTTCAATCCCCCACTCACATTTATTATCATTTTTTTCACTCTTTATAAATTTTGTACTTTCAACTTTATCCCAGACTTTATTACTAATTTTGACACGAATTTCGGCTTTGACAGAAAATACAATCTACATACAGAGACACAGCACAACGTGGAACTTTATCTTACGCAGTGAACTGGGGCAAACATGCTGAAGAGGAATATCAAACTCATAAGCAAAGGTCGCGGATCTACTCTCGAACTCGACTCCGCCTACGTCCACAAACATGTGATACGTAGGTTATCCAAAAATTTCTTTCGTATTCACCGCTAAAACTTTACTCAATCAACTCTTGTCGCAATCTCGTATCCTTTTCTACATCCCCAGCGTCTCTATAGTTCAACACTGGGGCATTTTTTGAGAATTTACATCGTGTCTGATATAGTCTTACTTATAGGTGTGTTGCACGCCACAGTTATAATTAGGAGGCTATAAGTATATGTTCCATTCTCGTCACCCGTCTACAACCCATGCAAAGTTATAAATCCATAAATAACATTCTCTCAGCAGGTTCGACCATAATTTCTTTCAATGCCCTAATGTTTTCCACCAATTCTCCTAAAAATGCATTTTCTCAAGTTCGTATTTGTTGGTCGGAACAAAATTAGTTACTAAGTCAACTTCTTCGCCCGGAGACTCTTACATTATCTCCAGTCGAAGAGGGGCATCTGTTGACATCCAATTTTGTCCCTCCTTTATTTAATTTTATTTACTCGGGCTTCTAAATTTACTGACGAGCTAAATACTTTATTTTCACTACTATTATTTCACTACTTTTATTTTCAACATCGCGAGCATTACTTTATCACAAATTTTAAATGTTCGTCATCGTTTCATTTTTTTCGGGTTTGGACTCGTTAAATTAATTACAAGGGAAACACTTTGTTAAAACCTTATTTTTCTACATATTAATTATTATTTGTCTTTACATAGTATATGTTGTACTAGTTATTAAATTAGAAGCCCAAAAAAATAATTAAATAGCGGAGGAAGAATCAACAATTTTCAGCCAAATTAATGGCCCAAAATACAAATACAATAATCAGCCCACATTTTATTCCCCAGCCCATTATTTTAACCCAAATTATAGCCCACAACGTCCAGCCCAATCCCATTTTTTACCCGACCCGGTCCGGCCCAACCACCTTATTTCTCCCTCATTCTCTCTACCCTACCTCTCTCTCTTTCTCTCTCTCTCTCTCTCTCCTTTCTTTCCATCTCCTTAGCCGCCTCCCTCATTCCTACTCTCTCTCTTTCGTCTCTCCTTCCCTTTCCCTTCTCTCTCTCTCTCTCCTCCTTCCTCAAAACCCTATCCGCTCCCCCTTTCTCTTTCATCGTCACCTCCATCCTCACCCACGTTACCCTTCCTCTCTCTCTCTCTCACGTTACCCACCTCGCCACGCTCCTCTCTGCACCTCCACGCATCTCTGTCTCCTCCATCCCTTATCCCCCACGCCTCTGCTCCCCACTTCCTCTTGTTCCCCCCACGCTCCCTCTCTCCTTTTTTAAACCCTAATCACAACCCTATAAAGAAGGGGAATGAAGAGGAGATCAAGGGGGATGGTTTTCGGAGCGAAACCTAATCAACTTTAGGCAAAGAAGACCGTGAAAAAATCACAAGGATCTGGAAACACGAAAATCCCCTATAAAACACAAGTTTTAATCAACAAAAACAGCCAACATATTATTCTACTTTCATTTTTCAATCCGAGACTTTAGTTACTTTAATCGGGTTCGAGTTTTGTCGAGTTCGGGCATAGAGTCGACGGCTTCGACACCCCAGTTCATTGCACACAAAAGAGGTAAACTTCGATACATTCATTACTCATGGTCTTTAGTTTCTGCTTTGTTTAAGAATTTTTAGTTTATTCTGCGATATGTTTAGTGATTGTGTAGTTTCTTTGTCGTCGCATTATTTGTTTGATGTTTGGGAGCTGTTAGGATAGGATATTAATCGTTAATTGAATGTGAAAGATTGTCTAGTGTAGTTCGGATGCTTAAGACTGAATTTCCAGGACTTAGGATAGATTTAAAATCGAATATACAGAGGATATACTGTGGGTTATCAGGACAAGAAGAAGATATACATTCGATATACATCTGATATACACACTACTGTGTGTATATCTTAGGTATATTACATATACGATCAGAACAGGCCAGCATTATTTTTCTTTTACTCTATTTTCTAGTAAGACACCCGTCATGAATGTAATCTGTTGGGGGTAGATATGATGAACTGATAGTATGACATGTCGATGTTGGTTGCTGAATTTTGTTTGGCCCCTGTCCTGTTTCGTCATTTTCCAATTCTGTTGTTAGTGTATGTGTTTAGTTCAGTTGTCGCAGCTTAACAATGGATAGCATCTATATGTTATTGTCTCATTTTAATTTAGTTTAATCTCATTTTGCTAGTATTTAAATGTTCGTATGAGCTCATGTTTGGATGATTAAGTCGATATGATTTGGTGTTCAAAATCAGTTGATCTCCCTCAAATGCTTATCTCTTTCATAATCTTGTCTTGAGCCTAACCTCTTTTTGTGTTCAATGTATATGTTCAAATTCTGTGAGCCTAGGAGGAGTCTGAACTTATTTAATGTGCTACTTTATTGTGAACTCGTTGCTATCATTTGCTTGACTGTGCTTGTATCTAGTTTCTTTCAGCATGATAGTTCTTCTTTCCCTTAGTCTGCGGTCCCTTCACTTGTTTGTGTCTTGCATGCTTGAATATGGTGTGGAACCATATCTGAATGCCTCTCCTATAATGTCTTTATCACACCTGATCTCTGCATCCACTTGCCTGCTAATTGGACTGTTTTAGAAAACATGCTGACACTTCTACTGTCTTGAACTCGACCTTTTGCTGACACTTGCATATATTGATACACCTATCTGGATTTAGCTACCTTTTGCTTAATAATTAAGGTTATTGTGTTAGTGATAAATGAGATGTTCCATTTGAACTGAACCAGAATATTGAACCCTAGGTTTTAAAGCCTTTTCCATTGTCCATTATGCTTGCTGATTGCTCATGTGCATCCCACATCCATGCCTCATTCTTTTCATTTACCATTACTTTGTCTAATATGCTTCCATTATGGCTTTCACTCTACTTGGCATAGTGAGCATTTGAGCTGTATTCGATCTGTCTCTTGTGCTGATAAACAGTCCACATCCTCGTTTCCTTCTTCACTTGCAGCCACTGCTAGGCAGATGCTGTTCACCTTAGTATCTTATATAATTTCTTCTTGCAATGTGCACTGCTGCTACTGGGCAGATTGTGTTCCTTAAATGTTATAAATGCTCTAATGTTGTTAAGGTACTGAGGTTGTATACCTACGTATACATAAGGTATATTTCAAATATACCAAAATATACGCAGTATGTATACAGTCTGTTGATTTGTTCGAGTTTATACCTCACATGTTTAATGTTATCCCTTGACCATATGCTAATCCTTTTCTTTCCTTTTTATGCATGACCTCCGCGTACGAGTCCGAGAGACTCATCCTTCTCCCGCATCCGGTGTTGGGACAAAGCCCAACGAAATTTTTCCTTTCGAGTCAACCCACCCGCAAAAAAAAGAAGAAGAAGAAACTGGGCCAAAGCCCAACAGCGACGCCGCAGTAGTTCTAGAATGGGGTTGAGCCCATTAATTATATTTTCTCCCTTTATTTTATTTTATTTTATTTTGTGTGTCTTAACTTGTATTATACAACTAACATTTTACTTCGTTTTGGTTTTCTTAGCTAGAATGAACTTAGTAGGATTAATGGGTTAATGTTAGTATAATGGGTGGTTAGTCTAAAAAAGAAACTAACAATTAATCCCATAAATTTCACTTTCTGATTTTTATATTAAGTTATTTATAATACTCATAATATTTATCTTTCTTAGAATTATTGGTCTTCAAAACAGCATGACTACATAGGTTGAGTAAAAGAATCATACTTTATTTTATTATCTTAAAATTTGAAAACGTCACTAATAGGTAAATATTAATACAAGCATACTTTATAAACATTACTTTAAGACGTATTCAACTATGTATACTTTTAGCCGAATATAGTTAATGAAGGAAAACTCACCTCCTTTTGCACCCTATTTATAAAATAAGCCTAGATTTTTCTACATCGTCATTAATCATATAATGTAATTTTATCTAAAATCCAAATTTGTCAAATCTCTTCCTAAAAGCTATTATTTATATGAAGACTACCATATTTTCTACAAGTCCTATTTTACATAGCATTCTTATATATTTATACGTAACTTTGGTAATACTTATAAACTATTTCTTAAATGTTATAAAATGATACATTTACGTTTTTAACCTTAATTAATCAACTCTAAGTCCGGTCGGTTAACCATTGTTAATGGGTCTTAAAGGGTGCCTAATACCTTCCCTTTAGACTAATTGAACCCTTACCTAGAATCTTAAGTTTCGCAGACCTTAAACAGAGTTAACTTTAAACATAACTTTAATAAACTTTAGGTGTCCTAATTCACCATAAATAATTAGGTGGCGACTCCTTAACATAAACAAAATAGGAATCTCCAATATGTCGTACTTCTAACTTTAACCTCCGGTTAAAAAGGGGTATGACACGAGTCTTCAAATTTCTTGAAGTAACAACAGTGATCTGCCTCGCACCTTGAAAAATCAGCTTTCTTCATAAAGCTGTCAAACTTTAAATACCACTGTCTTGGAGCCTGTTTTAGTCCGTACAGACTTTTTTGAAGTTTTCTGTCACACCCCAATCTTGATCAGGGTGTGATGGGCACCCGACCCTTACCTAGGGCCGAGCGAACTCTCTGACTCTTATTCCATGCGTAAATTTCTTTTTTTTCCTCTAAGTCAAATACACATGACAAAGCTTACTAAAATATTCTTTCTGTTGCTTTCCGAGCAAATCGAATGTGTTCGTATAAAACTTATATCATGATACAACCGACACATTGGCCTATGAAGCCACCACATCGACTCGGGTACCACGACTGTCCGCAAAGTCTCTAATCGTAATCGAAATCCGGCACGTGTACTTCCGATTTCGGCCACACTCCGGAGCCAAATGGAGCTCTTGCCAACTTCGCCGGAACATCTTCTATATTAACTTCAACCCGATGCAGGTGTACCGCGCTGCATGGAACGCGACCCCCGAATAAGAGGGTCGTACGAGCAATGTCCGAGTATGTAAGGCATGAACGAGTAATAACATAGTAAGAGGCAGTAGAGCATATCATGTAAAGAGAGTATTCGTACACATACGAGACATATCATGGAAGTCATATCATGTACATATGGAACATATCACGTGTAAAGCCGTAACTTTCGTGCAGTAATAATCGTATGGAAACATAGACCGTATCATAGGATAAAGGAGTAACTGTACATATGAGTGCCACTCGGGGTATGAGGCCATGCATGCCTAGCCTTTTTCTTTTTTTTTTTGAACACGGTGTTTTTATTCTTTTACATAGAATACGGATACCTTACGGAAAACGGTACTTTTACTCGCATTTACGTACGCCGATTCATCCGGCTCTCACCCCCCTCCCAACAAAGGTCCCAAGTATATCATATTATATATATATCATACATCACATAAACAGACGCCGCGTACGGCCTCTCCCATATCCGCGTCCTGGGCATCCGCGTCCGGATGGAATCCGAAATTTGAATCGGGGAAACGCACGCCCTCCCCATTCCCCACATATACATGTATCATATAAACAACATGCGCCCGGGAGCCCAAGGAAGGTCATGTGTCTATCGAAGTGACGTAAGGTCGGTGACCTTCGATTACCTTATGGATTAACCGGGATCGCTTTTGTCTCACCTTCAAGGAACGAGTATTTTAAGGCGAGACTATCAACGGACAGATATCATTAAAGAAAACATGGAATGAGATCATGGACATCATATGCGTTTATTTGTAGACTTTGAAATCTTTAGAAAATAATACCATAGCTAAAGGGTAGAATCGAAGATCAAGGACTAGTTTATCACTTTCATACTCGCATTGGATTCTTGACTTAAGGCTCATAGTCATGGAGTCATCCTTGTCATGCTTATCATAGACATGTTCTTTCCTTTACATCGTCGTTATCACTTTCATCATGGAAATATTCCCCTTAGAATAGTTACAACATTTGTCGGTGGGTAAACGGAGCACTAAAGAGAATCCGGGGACAGTGGGTCCACCTCGGGTCAAATGAGGCGGCGTACACAATTGACGCATCATACGTTTCATGACATTACTTAAGAGAGTTTTTAGGGTAATCAGGTCTTATTTATGCAAGTTCTAGAGGTCTAGGAAGTTTTCCCACGTTTTGCACAATTTCTATTTCAATTCTACTGAATGAATAGTAACTAATCTCAATCTTGGATTCCGAGAAAATGAATGGTCCCCGAGGCCCGTATCCAGCCCTATTACATCTAGGACATGCCAAGAAAGGAAAGTGAAGTCTTACATACCTTTTCTGCTTCGCTTGCGACTCCAAATTCAAGTCCCAAATCCGCCAAAATCTACAAATTGGTCACATTTGCCAAACCTTAATTAGAGTATTTAGAAGTTGAATCTTGAAATAACACTTGGCTACCGAAATTTCGGCAGCATTTCCCCTATAAATACTCCATCCCACCAAGTTCAACTTGGCCAATTTTATCAACAACAAACCCGAGAATGAAACTCGGCCAAACCAACAACAATACCAACGATTATTCTAGCAATATTTCAACATTCCATTCACATAATCTTCCAACATTAGTAGCTCTTTTTTGCATAATCCAACAACATTTCCTTTCTTCCATATTCATGAAATATAACCACCACACATTAACAATATTATTCATGCAAATATAAGGAACCACACCAAAGTCACACTAACTCCTTCCATAATCCACAAACAAGCACAACTTCATTTTTAACCCCTTAAGTTCTCATTTTTCATCATGAAATCCACAACACAACAATTTAAATTACTAAATAAAAATTAACTCATCATCTCTACACAACACTATGCCATTCGGCCTCCACACCACACACATGGTGCATGATCTCATGTTCTTTATCCATTTTACATTATGGAATTCACAACACAACAATTAAAATACTACATAAAAATTGATTCATCATTCCCACACACATAACACCCACACGGCCAAGCTTCAACACTTACAACTTCATGAATCTCATTCACTCTTACACACTACAACATACATAATCATCGAAAACATATATAAGAACATAAATTCTTACCTTCTTCCTCAATTCCCCACTTGACTAGAATTTTGTAACTTGCAAGAATAGGGCTTCTTCTTGCTCCAACAATTATCTCATGTTAAAGAGGACCTCCCAATTGCTTGGAATACTTGAAGAAAAATATTTTCCTCCTTCACTCCCTCTTGGCCTTGTTGGCCGAATTCTCCTTCTCTTCATCTTTTTTTTTTTTTTTGCTCTCTTTCTTTCTTCCACTTTCTTAGATTAAAAAATATGACCACATACCTCTATATATATATATATTCCCCCACTCCTACATATTTATACTTTGGTCCCTCAATTATGACTTCATGTTCCCTCCTTTCCTTCTCTAGAAAATTCTTCCATTTTCTTTTATTTTCTTAAGTCCAAATAAAGAAGACTAATGTCTTGCCATGCAAGATTTGATCCATATATTTTTGTAATTTACACTTGACCCCCCTTTCTTTCTTTTCTAGAATTTTCTTCCTTTTTTCTTGAAAGTTAACAAAGAAGACCAAGTTTCTTCTTATGTAAGCTTTGGCCTTTCAAAAATTTTCTTGAACTTTGTGAAATGACCGTTTTGCCCCTGGACTTCTACGATATTACCATGGACCATTTTGCGAATTTTTCTCTTTTGCCCTTGGTCTTTTTCAATATTTCCATACTAGCCATATCCATAAATAATACTCATAACCTACTTATGCATCAAAATAATTTTGGAACATAGTCCTGTCCTTAACTTCTCACCATTATCTCACAGCATCCGTACGTGCGAAGTACGGGCTATAACATTTTCACACCAGATTCTCCTTTCCTTTGACTTTTAATCCCTCCGGCTGTCGCATGTAGATTTTCTCGTCTAGATCACCGTGAAGAAATGCAGTTTTCACGTCCATCTGTTGCGTGTATGTAGATTTTCCTTTGCTACCGATCCAAGAACAGATTCGATAGTCACCATCTTGATTACGGGAGAGAAGATCTCCGTATAGTCGATGCCTTCTTTCTATTGAAATCCCTTTGCAACCAGCCTTGCTTTATAACGCTTGCTTCCATTGGGTTCTTCCTTTATCCGATAAACCCATTTGTTTTGCAATGCCCTCTTATCCTTTGGCAACTCGGCTAACTCCCATGTATGATTTGCCGATAGTGAATCCATCTCATCTTTGATTGCCAGCTCCCACTTAGTCGATTCATCGACTTGTATTGCTTCTTCATAACATTCCGGCTCCCCTCTATCAGTGAGTAGAATGTAGTTGAGGGATGGAGAGTACCTGTGAATCGGCTTCCTAATCCTGGATGATCTACGCCAGCTTCCGTGATTGGCGTCTCGTTTATTTGTTTCGAATTAACACTTTCATCACACCTTCTCGGATTGTTTGTTCTCGCTTTCTACCGTACCCTCGGCCGGCCTCGTGTCGGGAAGTCCCTCAAATCGACTATTTCCGATTCCTTGTCCTGACATTCTGAATTTTTTTGCAACTTGTCTTTGTACAGTACCTCTTCGTTGAAGACAACATTCCTGCTTCGGATGATCTTCCGATTTTGTTCATCCCAAAATCAATAACCAAGATTGGTGTCACCATAGCCAATAAAGTAACACTTCTTTGATTTTGGATCAAGCTTGCTTCTAGCCGTATCATCATTATGAACATATGATAAGTTAAACAACACTTTCGTAAAATGAAAGATTTACCTTCGCCACTCCGGACTTCTTTCCGGAATTTCGAAATCCAAGGAACCGACGGTCCTCGATTAATTAAGAAGGCGCGGTATTTGATCGCATCCGCCTGTAATGTCTTGGGCAGTCGCAGTGTATTCTCATACTCCGAGCACGCTCGTTCAACATTCGGTTCATTCTTTCGGCTATTCCATTTTGTTGCGGCGTTCCAGGAATAGTCTTCATCATCTTGATCCCATTATCGGCACAGTACCGTTTGAAATCACCTTCGGTGTATTCTCCGCCGTTGTCGGACCTCAAACTCTTCAACTTGAGGTTTGTTTCATTCTCGACCATGGCTTTCCATCTTTTGAATACACTAAACACATCGGATTTATTTTTCATAAAATAAACCCATACCTTCCGGTTGAATCATCAATGAAGGTCACATAGTAGTGTGATCCTCCAAGAGAGGGGACAAGTGGTAGGTCCCCACACGTCCGTGCGCACCATTCCGGCTTCTCGACCTTCAAATCCCCTGTCTTCATGAGAAGCTTACTCGCTTTGTTTTCCGAGAATGCAGCTCACACGTATGAAGGTCCACCGTCTTCACCTCCGGAATTAAGCCATTTGTCACCAACAACTTCATCCCCTTCTCGTGATATGTCCCACCGACAATGCCACAAATCGTCTTCTTTGTGTTGTCAACCACAGCAACAGTATCACGACAGCTAGTCGTCATGTAGAGAGTGCCAATCTTCTTTCCTCGGCCAACTACCATAGCACTTTTCGCCACCTTCCAAGACCCATTACCAAAGTTGAGATCATATCCCCCATCATCAAGCCGACCTCATCGAGATCGGGTTTCGCATCGACTTTGGAACATGTCTAACTTTTGTAATCTTCCACGAGGATCCATTTGACATCTTCAAATTAATGTCTCCCATGCCAACAACGTCTAGCGGCTCTCCATCGGCTAAATAAACTTTTCCGAGATTCCCAGCCACGTAGTTTGTCATTATATCATAATGTGGGGTGGTATGAAAGGACGCTCCTGAGTCAAACACCCAAGAGCCTATCGGGCTGTCAACCGATAGCAACAACGCATCGCCAATGTCTTCCGTAGCAGCGTTGATTCCAACCCCCTTGTTGTCCTCCTTCTTTGGCGCCCTGTAGTTCTTCTTAAAGTGACCTGGTTTTCCCAGGCCCAACACTCGAAGTGTTCATCCTGGTCTGGATTGACCCCTGCCATTCCTTGACTTCGATCTGCCCCTATTTCGGTTGTAGTTTCTGTCATAATTTCTGCTTCTATTTTCAACATTAAAAGCATAACTCGTCGATGCCTCTCCAGAATCTGTCCTGCGCACCTCCTCAGCAAGGATACGATCCCTAACATCATTGAACTTTAGTTTGTCACTGCCGATAGAATTACTAACCGCTGCTCTCATTGGCTCTCAGCTATTTGGTAGGGATGCCAACAAAATTAGAGCTTGCACTTCATCATCGAAATCAATTTTTACCGATGACAATTGATTTACAATGGTATTGAATTCATTTACGTGTGTAGCAACATGAGCATTTTCCATCATCTTTAGATGAAATAGTTTCTTCATGAGAAATATCTTATTATTTGTTGAAGGTTTCTCATACATGTCAGACAATACCTTCATCATATCTGTCGTGGTCTTCTCCTTTGCCACATTGTGAGCAACGTTCTTCGACAGCGTCAGCCGAATGACTCCCAGAACTTGTCTGTCGAGGAGATTCCAATCTGCTTGTTTCATCTCCTCTGGTTTCGGACTCAGAGGTTCATGAAGCTTTCTGCCATATAAATAATCTTCAATTTGCATTCTCCAGAACGCAAAATCTGTACCATCGAATTTATCGATGCCGTGCATCGTACCATCTTCGCCTCCCATCGTTTCAAAAATCACAACACAACCTGTTGCTCTGATACCAGTTGTTAGGATTTGAATCCCAAATCCGACCTTTGTAAGCAGGTTCCCAGGAAAGATTGGAGGGTCACAGCTGGACCACTTAAATACCAACCTCCTTAGACAGAACCTACTTACGCCGTGATGTAAGCGAAGAATAAATAAATAACACACAGAGATTTATAGTGGTTCACCCTTAATGTGAGATCTACGTCCACGTTGTCGCAAATCTTATTAAAGAAGAAATATTACAAGTGTTTACAATACTCAACCTCACAACCCCAATCCCAATTTCACTCAAGAATTTTTTTTTACTAAAAATTCTCTCAAAAGCCTTCTCTTACTTAGGCCTTTCACTAAGAGTATTTCTCTTAGATTTTTCTCTCTGTTTGGGATGTGTTGTCTTCTTCAATTTTTTGTGGTATTTCCAAATGAAGTTTAGAGCTCTATTTATAAGCTTCAAATAACGCGTGAACAGTAACATGCGTGAACAGTAAACCGCGTATTTATACGCGTGAACAGTAACACGCGTGAACAGTAAACCGCGTATTTATACGCGTGAACAGTACTCAACATACTACTCCTTACATGTCATTTTTTATGATGGTATTTGGCTGGACACATAGTTTAAGATGTTTATTTGACTCATATCAGAAAGAATATATGAGTGATGGTTGAAAAGTTCGTTTTAATATTTGTGTAGTTTATATACTAATTCTTCTTAAATGGCAATGAATGTTATATAGAGATGGCACTTTGTCAAGCATTTTACAATGTTCCAAAGCGGAAAGTGTGTCATCTATTGGGGAACAGGGAGGTGATCCAACCTATTGACTAGTGTTCTCAGAGAGCAGGATAAAGGAAAAGTCCTCCTGAAAAATGGGTTTTACTTAAACTTATTGAGTTTTATGAAATTAAATTTTCTTTTTAGGTTACTAACTTTTTTGAAACTGGTTTAGGTTAATAAATTATTAAAATTCTGGGATGGCCTGAAAAGGGTCGTAGGACCAAACTTTTAGGATAGAGTGAATATTACATTCTTTTTGAGAAGAGAGTGAATACTAGAAAATAGTGAATAGATCGGGACGCCTCCGAACTTGACGACTTTTATTCAGTGCACACCTAAAGTTTGCATTGGTCTAATTACCCCCCTTAACTTGACAATATGATAGGCACGACCCCCCTGGACGCTGACAACCCATGGAAGTGTGACGCATGGCCACATGGATTTTTTTGTCCTTGTGGCATTTTTTAAGGATAAAAAATATTTTTTTCACCATTTTAAGTTCATCAATTATTTAAATCATCTTTTTCTAGCCAAATCTGTAAAACAAACCAGAAACAACAATTATTTGACTATAATTTTTTTATTTAGCTAAAGATAATGATATTCGAATCAAGTTATTTTTATATATTTGGCCAGGAAGAGATGAAATACACATATAAAACAACTAATCATTGCATCTAAAAAAGAAATAAATAATTAAAATCTCGACCAAATATTTTACGAATTTAACCCGAAAAAATAAATGCATAGTTGAAATAAATAGTCATCGCATGAAAAGAAAAATACACATTTTGTTGTAGAAAATACACCATCTAAACGACACTACTTTGGCTAAACCTTCTTTTTATTTGGCTAAAAAAAATAAAGTTTCAACTAAGTTTTGTAAATTTGGATAAAAAAAAAAGAAAAAAGAAATCATAGTTGAAATAAATAATTGTTGTATCTAAAAAGAAAAAAAAAAGAAAAAACACAACTGAGATAAAATATGCAAGGTATATTAAGAAAAAACAAAGAGAAATACAATTGGAACAAATAAATCATTATATTGATTATTAATAGTTGAAAAATACTCCACTTGGAAGCTGTTTTTATTTTTATTTTTCATCCCTTCCACGTGCCTAAAAGAGTGTATTCACTCTCTTTGCCACATCAGCGTCTACGGGGGTCGAGGCTATTATATTACCAAGTTCATGGGGTAATTAAGCCAACGCATATTTTAGGTGTGCACCAATAAAAGATGACAAGTTTAGTAACTTTTTCCAGAAAATTTAGAATAGAGATACTTTTAAGTTACCGATATCTCTTACCATGCTTACTACATATAGCTGCACATGTCACTATCACATGCCAAGGTAGAAGAGAACTATTATATGCATAATTCCAAGGTCTCTGTTTGTTTTTCGAGCTGCAGTTATGAGATATTGTTGCTCATGCAGTAACCTACATTTGCATTACATAGATGAGGATTCCACTTCACTTATATTATCATACCTCTCTCTCTTATAAAAAAAAAAAAAAAAAACTGATGATATCGTTTCGCCCATCCAATTTATGGTTGTTGCTTTCTTTAGATGGTTGATATAGCCCGGAGCTTGTCGTCTTACACATTTGAAATCTTGTTTGAAGGTTGATCTAGACAACATTGATGAAACAGAGTTCCCAAAGATATTAGACCTGGAGTTTCAGGACTGCATTTTAGAGGAAGGTGAGATGCTTTACATCCCCCCTAAATGGTGGCACTACGTCCGCTCTCTCACGCCAAGCTTTTCGGTTAGCTTTTGGTGGAGTGGCTCCGAAAATTAGATGGCTGATTGGTTTTATATTAGGTCCCTATTCGTCTCGTGTATACAAATAACTAGTTGAAGTGTTGAACTATTCAACCATCATTCTTCTGCAGGTTGCAATGTGGGCTTCACCGTTGGTCCATTACTAATGCATTAACTGCAGGAACTTATATTGGAAGAATAACTTCTTGCCTATGATTTGTATACTCTTGACTCACCCACTTTTGAAAGTAGAATCATTGTGGTCGTTTCAAGTAGCCTTGTCTTTGAGACTTTGATGGATAATTTTACAAAAAGTGGCAATGTTGCTTTATTACTTGAAGCTTTGTCTAAGCATTATCAGAGGAATTTGGTAAAGGATCTACTACACACCAATAGTTATATTATTGCGTAAATAAGGTGAAAATGAAATTTTACTTAACTGGGATTGAGACTACTTGTTATTGTAAGATAAAAATGAAATGAGAAAAGGTTCAAAATTGCTGGTTTGCGAAATGATTTACTTTTCCCCTCCGTTTGAACCGGGCTCAACTGGACCCTTGCATTTAATACTGCTTTTGCACTAACTATTTTATTGGGCATTTTACATAAATAGCAAGCATTTAGGGTTTAATTAAACTGCATAGCTAATGTTTCAATATTTACGTTCTGTAACAAATCAGTCTAGCTCTCACATGTGTATTCAAATTTTTTTTTAGCTGTATTCATGAATACAACAATTGTTTTTCACTGTATTCATGAAATAACTATCTGCATTCATAAATTGTCTTGTTATATTCATGAATACAACGAGTAAAAATTGAATACATATACACTGTATTCACTTTATTATATTTAAAATAGGTTGTATACAAAAAAATATTCTTCAAAATACAAGAAATAAAAATATACCCCAAACACAATTTTGCACTAAAAAAATAATGAATACACTCATTTAATACACCCAAACACCGGAAAATTGAATACACTCGAAAAATTGAATACAAAAAAAATATTCTTTGTATTCACTAAAAATCAAACAAAAATTTAAATACACAAAAATAACAAAAAGAATACAATCTAAAAAATAAACAAAATTGAATATAGTGAAAATCAAGTTCAGATCCGGTGACGGCGGTGACTGGCCGGAGCTCAGATCTGAAGCTCAGAGTAGGCGGCGGCGAGATAGTGGTGCCACACGCGGTGACATGGAAAAAGTAACGAATGAAGAACAAATATGTAAAATTGTAGTCAAAATATAAATTCTGACTTTGTTTGATTAAGCTCAGATCCGGTGATGTGTCAAAATATAATGAACTCAAATTTGTCAAAATATAAGCTCAGATCCGGTGACGTGGGTCTTCTTTTTTGCTTCCAACAATGCTCAGATCCGTTGGTATTGGCTCTTTTCTGGCATAGATCTGAGTTTATTTTTCCTTTTTGGCACCAGAGTAGAAAGGAAAAAGGGGTACCGCCGGAGAAGAAAGGGAAAAGGGGAAGGGGCTGGCAGTGACGGTGGTGAAGGGGCACGGCATTTCGTCGGAGCTCCGGTGGTCGGTGGTGGCCGGCGGCGGAGCAGTGGGGAGAAGAGGAGGGAGAGAGATGGGAGGGTTGGGATGGAAATGAATAGTTTGATTGATATTCTATTTTGTGTATGTGTATATATATATATATATATATATATATAGTTACTAAATCTATATCTATATATAATATAAAGCTAGGCATAGACAAGGTGATGTGGCACCTCTCTATGGCCACCATTGCTATTTATCTTTTTTGTCAATTTTTTGACATTTTTCTCTTATATTTCCATCAAAATATTTGCTGAAAATTAAAATCACTCTATCAATAATTCTATAATTGTACACATTCATTGCTCAATTAAATGGAAAAGGCATTTAAGAACAAATTAAGAACAACACATTAATTTGTATGATGTTAGAAACCTAAAAAGTCATCTGCCAACTTACTCATGGACGTGGATGATTATGGTATCCATTCAATGTGGATGAACGTGGTATCCCATTCAATGTGGATGAATGTGGTATTCATTTAATTTGATAACTGGTATCCTCTTATGCTATAACAGTTGCTTTACCTCTCCATTTTTGGGCAAAAACTTCTTTATCAAGTTCATGTTATTTCCCAGTGTGCTTGACAATCTCCAGTTCCTTTATCCTTTTTTTTTTGGGTAGGTATCCTTTCATGCATCTATTCCTGTTTATCTACGTATTGTTTACGAATTTTTGTTACTCATTATTTTTTCTTTTCTATGAAAGCAATGATGAGGTAAATTCTCCGTTTTCCCCTTTTTTTTGCTGGAACTTTGAGAATATTTTTGTGATCATTGTATGATATTATTTTAAATAGTCAGTTCTTTTTTTCATTTCTTAGTAGACCTTTATTGATATGTTCTTGCTTTCAAATTATTTTGGTTTTTAGATATTGCCAGGTATGATTTGGAAAGGTAACAAGGAGGTCTACGTTTTTTGGGATGCTCAAAGATTGTTTATCATCAGGTTCTATAGTCGAATTTAAGCATTTGTTAGTACGCACTTTCTTTATTCTACAATAATGATCGAGATCGGTATTTTATAGTCAATTTCAAACATTTTCCGGACACTCACTTTCGTTATTTTGTAGTTATAATTCTTTTACCTTTTTTATTATTTTGGGTATTGAAATTTATAAGGTTCTCAAGTTAATACAAAATGAAAGGCTTTATTCATAGGCAGTTTGAGAATTGGACCATATGTTTACACCAGAAGAATTAGTTATTCTATTTAAACATACAATTTGGTATTTTAACTGTTTTTTTGTTTTCCTTTCATTTTATGTACAATTTATTTTGCTGCAAGATCTCGGCCTGTTGGGTATGAAAAAAAAAAAAAGTAGAATCCTTAAATGGTGAGAGATGAAGTATTTTTATTAGTTTTATACAATTATTATTTAACAAGAATTTAATATTTTAACTTGAGTACATTTGTTAGTGATAACGATTACTCCTTAGACCAAATTGTTTTTCCCCCTTTTCGCGAACTATTATTTTGGTAGTTTTTTTTTTCTTCTCGATTTCCCATTCTTTCACTCTACTTATGTTAAAAAATTCATAAATCATTGTTAGAAAAACTATAATTTCCTTGTATTAGAAACACCGAAATTTTCCTGCACTAAGTAATAATACTTTGATATGTGCGGAAAATATATAATTTTCATTATAATAAAATTTTTAATATGTTATTACCATTCTTTGATGCGGTATGTGTCATACCAATGTGATTAAAATGCGTTTATTATTGAAAATAGGGACACTTGCAGCTATGGCTATACTAGGAAAGATTCACCAAAAGGATTATTCACGACTGCTACTCTCCATAAAAAAGAAAGTGAAGCATTTCCGAAATAATCTTATCACAATGAGTCCATTCTTCTTATTTATCTGTTATTACAATTTCTCATCAATAGGTCATATCTAAGGTTGTTGCATGAGCAATAAAAAGCTTAAGGGTCTCCACATACAAATTGTTGTTATTAGTTCTGCTCGACGCACTTTTAAATCTTATGTTCATGCTCATGATGATTGATAGTATATTTGCTTTCATTTCATATTAGATGAAGTAAATTGTAAATTTCAACGAAATCTTTTATATGCCGCGCGAAGCGCGGACATATTGACTAGTGTCATTAATACACAAATGTTTGCTATGAGAAGTAATTAAGTTAAACTATAACTATTAAATGTCAATACCCACTATATGTTTGTTATGTCATGTAGTTATTCCTATTTTATTTGGGTCTAATTTTGAGTCCAATAAATCACAAAATGTGACTTGGCAATTATGTCTCGTTGTCCTTTAATTAATGATGTTGATATCTGTTATTACCCTAACTATCAGGAGAAGTCCAGAACTGAGGAGACCCCATTAATCATTAACTTGATCACCAACATATTATGATGCAATGACTCACTAGCAGCTTATCTCACCAAACTTTAAAATTTTATTATTCAAAAAGATATTTTTTGTTGAGACAACTTTTCAAAAAAAGTATTATTGGAGAATAGTGCTCCCTCCTTTTCAATTTAAGTGTTTTAATTTCACTAGCCACGAAATTTAAAAAATAAAGAGAGATTTTAAATCTTGTAATCCTAAATTAAAAATGTGTATAATATACTAAAATATCTTTTAAATTTTGTGATTATAAACTTACCATGTAGAATGTTAAAATTTTTAATTTATTAAATATAGAAAGAGATATTCTTTTTAAAATAAATTAAAGACGAAAATAAGACATTTAAAATAAAATAGAGGGAGTAAATGGTTTGATTTATCAATTTAAAAAAGTACTTTTGTCAATGTCATAGCAATAGTTTGTGCTTAGACGAAGTATCAAAAGTGCTTCTGAATTTTATCTTTTTCAATTTTTAAAAAACATCATTCTCCTATTACTACTACTTAAATACACTTATTTTTCTCTTAATGTCACTAAATTATAAGGTTTTGCATGAAAAGTCAAAAACCTCTATAAGAATTCAATCAATAATCCAATACCAATTAAAACTATGGCCCAATACATAAACGGCCCTCTAAACAAACAAAATAAAATAAAATTTAGTAAGAGCATGTTTGGATGGGCTTATGCCTGTAAGTTACAAATAGCTTATAAATTAAAAAAAAATAAGTTGGATAGCCTAACTTATTTTTTTATTATAAACCTTGTTTTTGGTTTATATTTCGCTTTAAAAATAAGTCAAATGGGCCCAATTATTTTTTTGAGCTTATTTTAAGCGCACAAAATGATTTTAAACTGATCAAATAAACAAAGACAAAAATGATTTTTAAAGCAAGTCAATAAACACTCAAAAAAAAATTTATAAATGGAACTTATAAGACAATCTAAACGGGCTCTAAGAGTTGAGCGGATTAAAATATGACTTGTGCTTTCATTCATTTTGATCCAATCTAATTGGTCATCAAATAATCTTTGGACAGATTATTTAACTCGCTCATTTATTAATCAATTTATGTTTGTTTGTCCAAATTCAGTCTAACCGATGCGTTTAATTCTCTTGTATAAAATTTCACCTTACAAGTAGACAAGAATTCATTCACCTTTTCCTCCATATTCCATCTTCTACTTCTTTCCATGCTACAAACCATGAAAGAAAAAAAGGCCACATAGTCCTTTTCCCTTTCATGGCACAAGGTCACATAATCCCTTTCTTAGCCTTAGCTTTCAAGATTATTCAAAAGGGTTATCAAATCACCTTCATAAGCACACCATTAAACATCAAGAAACTCAAATCATCACTCCAAAAAAACCATTCAATTCAGTTTCTTGAAATACCTTTTAACAGTACTGAACATGGTCTTCCACCAGATACTGAAATAACTGAATCTTTACCTTACAATCTTGCTTTCAAACTTCTTGAAGTTTCTCCTTCACTTGAACCAAACTTTAGAAAAATTCTTAGTGATCTTGTTGATGTAAAGATTGGTTTTTTCAAGAAACCACCAATTTGTGTTATAGCAGATTTCTTTTTTGGATGGTCAGCTAAGGTAACTCATGAATTTGGTATTTTTCATGCTATATTTTGTGATGCTGGTGGATTTGGATTAGCTTGTTATTACTCTATGTGGTTAAATTTACCTCATAGACATACAGATAAACTTGAGTTTATATTGCCTGATTTTCAAGAAGCTGGAAAATTTCATGTTACACAAATGTCACCTAGTTTAGCTATAGCTGATGGAAATGACCCTTATTCAAATTTCCAGCTGAAAAATCTTCCAACTTGGGAAAATTCAGATGGGGTTCTTTTTAATACAGTTGAAGAGTTTGAAAAAATGGGGTTGATGTATTTTAGAAGGAAATTATGTATACCTATTTGGGCAATAGGACCAATACTTTTTCAAGAAAATGACAGAGTAAGTACTCCTAGGAAAGAACCAGGACTTCCTTTAGAAAAATGTAAAGAATGGTTAGATAGAAAAGAAAAAAATCAGTTCTTTACATATGTTTTGGTTCACAAAACACAATCTCAGCATCCCAAATGGTGCAATTAGCAAAAGCATTGGATGGTCTTGAAATAAATTTCATTTGGGTAGTTAGACCACCTTTAGGATTTGATGTAAATGCTGATTTTAAACCAGAAGAATGGTTACCAGAAGGGTTTATTCAAAAAAATCAAGAAAATGAACAAAGAGGACTAATAGTGTTAAATTGGGCTCCACAAGTTGAAATCTTGATTCATGAATCAACAGGTGGATTTTTAAGTAATTGTGGTTGGAATTCAGTTCTTGAATCACTAATTAATGGGGTACCATTAATTGGATGGCCAATGGCAGCTGATCAGTTTTTTAATGCTAAGTTCTTGGAAGAAGAAGTTGGTGTTTGTGTGGAAATGGCTAGAGGGACAACATTTGATGTAAGTTATGGAGACATAATTGAAAAGATTGAGTTAGTTATGGGTACTGAAAGTGAAAAGGGGAAAAGATTAAGGGGTAAAGCTTGTGAAGTTAAAGAAATGATTAAAGATGCTGCTAGAGATGAGGATGATTACAAAGGGTCCTCTGTTAGAGCTATGGATGAATTTTTTAATTTGCTGATGAATGAAAGGACAGAGATTGGGTCATTATAATTGACCTCTTTTGTTAACAAAGAAAAAGAGAAATCTAGAAGAGAAGTACAACTTTTCTTTACTTTATCTAAGTTTTTTGGATGTTTCAAGATTTTGTTTACTTTTGAAAAAGTAATGTCCATTATGATATAGGATGGAAAAGAAAATTTGTACAAAAAGTTAAGGTTGTGGATAAGAAGATGAATTGTAATTGGTTTTAAGAGTGAGTTTGAATGGTTGGGTTAAAATAATGCAAAGATACACTTGGTATGTCGTGATGTTGTCAATATTGACTTATTCCATACGGTTTTCCTCAAAAACTCTTATACAATGAAGAGTATCACTGCATCTTATACTGTGTAGTTTTTATTTCTTTCTCAACTACCAATATGCTAACAATTTATTCCTGAAATTAAGTTTCACATGACCCATCACCTCATGCTTATTTGGAGATTTAATTGTGTTTCACACACATCAATTGATATTTATGGCAACTGCAGCCTAATTGCTTCCTTTTTTGTATATGACTTTTTAAAGTTACGAGTAAATGTTGTAAACTATCCCGCGCAAAGGCAGTATGTCGGGTTTGACGCCATCACTTCCCCATTTTCATAATTGTCTCGCAGAGTACTAGTTGTTGGGCTAAACTATTCAAGATAATTTTGACATGGTGGGACATTGTTCGTTTCAAACCAAGCCCGAGCACTTTTATTCAAATGGCCTCACACCATTAAAAGTATCATCACCTCATATATAATTTTCTTTTCTTTACAACTATTAATATGAAACTTTGTTAGCATAGCCAATGAATATTGAGCTTGTAACAATATATTGAGTTCATTTTTAGGTTATAGGTTCACTATCGTAAACACAGCTTGCCCCTTTCTTAAAAAATTCCTCATTTTTGTTGTCTATAAGTAGACATGTACTTCTATTGTTGGGCAAACTTTTTTACACCTCAATTCTAGTTAACCCTGCATGTACGGGCTTTCTTATATTGTTTGTCTCAAGCTTAAATAAAGGAGATTGTGATTTCCTTGAGGAGGTTCTATCACATGAAAATGCTCTTTAATGGAGTGTGATGATGTTTGTTTTCGCAAAATACTTAAATACATAAAGGTAACATAAATTAGTCCAAAAATAGTCACCAAAACTTGAAGGCACATATGACTGTCAAATTATCTCTTCTTCCCAAATATTTTTCGCCAATGATCTAACACCAACTGAAATAAAAAAAAAAAAATCGCAAGACAGAATTTTGATGCAAAATTAGGCCTTAAAGCCTAACTTTTGGAGAATTTCAGCAGAGTAATTCTTTTTTTTTTTTCTTTTGCCTTAAGGCAGAAGGCAAAAAATCTGCCTTAAGGCAAATTCTGTCTTATAAAGTAGATTTTTCGCAAAGCCTTGCCTTGACTGAGCAGGGATTCGAATCCAAAATCTCAGGGTATTTTCAGCTACTTTTTAAGGCAAAGGCTTTTATTAAAAACCAGCAATTTGAGGGACAAGGGTATTTTCGGCTACTTTTTAAGGCAAAGGCTTTTATTAAAGACCAGCAATTTGAGGGACAAAAATTAAAGACCAGCGCCTTTGAAGAACAATCCGTGCAAAAAAATGAATGGGGGATTGTAACACTAAGCCTAGATATATACGACTTGACTATTCTAACAATATCCATAACTGCCTTTCTAAGAGTAATACTAAAAACCATTTGTTATGTGAACTTATTAACTGATCGGAGTTTAAGAATGAATAAAAAGAGTTTTGAAACTTGTAATTTATGTCATAACATTTATGTAGCTTATAAAACTTTGACATATAGTTTTAAACATGCCATATGCGTCTATAAAAAGCTGAGTCCGGAGCCAAAATGGCTTCTTTTTACAGCCTATTACACCAAAATGGCATGCCTTTTTTTTTTTTTAAATAAATGGTAGATTATTTCGTGCAATGTTGCACGAAATGCAACAAATTTTGTTTTTTTTTTTTAAGTTCGTTTTTAATATAAAAAACGAAATTAAAAAAAAAAAAAAGAAATTTGTTGCATTTCGTCTCTTATCTAATAAAATGCAACAAATTTCTTTTTTTTTTAATTTCGTTTTTTATATTAAAAACGAAATTAAAAAAAAAAATTTGTTGCATTTTCGTCAGGTAACTTGTCTTCTTTAGCAATGCCATAAACGGTGAAAGAAAGAAATACAACTATCCTTGTGGTGAAAGACGTTTCATTTCAAAGTTATCTGGATACATAACTAAACATAACTAAAAGTCACCCTCCTAAATGACTTTTGTTAAACACTGTAATAAAGTCTATCGGATCAGATAACTAAATATAACTAAAAGTACGCCTCCAAAGATATTCAAATTTTTGCATTCTAAGAAAAGTATGCCTCGATCGAGCTTGCATTTTAATCTTCTTATGCGGATATTGTTCCAACTCACATGCTTAATCTCGGTTACAAATTAACAACAATTAACATAAGTATGAATTCGAAACTTGAGACAAGCAACCCAAGCGATATGTCCAACTTAACGGAATATAGAGTACTAGATTTTTTTCGAATCCGAAATTTTATTAAATTTAAAGTAACCATAAAACTTTGCGTCCATAATACGTGAGTTTGTGGTAATTAAGTTATATCCCAAAAAATTAACAAATCAATATTCATAGATTAATTGTGGATCCTCGTATATATACTTCAAAACCTAACAATAAATTGTTCGAATTAAGGAATAGTAGTTAGTATCTCACGTTAATGACAATGGGTTCGTGCCTTTGTGGTGTTTAACAATTAACATACTGCTATACAATGCAACCCATAATTAGTTTGGAATGACAAATACATATATATCTTCAAGACAAGTACGCATAAGGCATAAGTATGCCCATCGGCATAAGTTTGATAATTCGTTAACAAATTTATGCGGGAAAGAACATACTTTTAATGGGCAAACTTGTATGCGGACGATAAATTTGTGAAGGAATTACCAAACCCGGCATAACTAAACATAACTAAAAATCTGCCCCTACGGACTTTTAGTTAAAAAAAATCTATGGATCAGGCATAAAACTTTGCGTCGTAAATGAAGTGAGTTTGTGGTAATTAAGTTATATCCCAAAGAGTTGGAGTGGTCAAAAACATTGAAGATTTGTCTATGTATTAGTGTCCTATGTAATTTTATGTTTTTTTCTTGGTTACGGTAGTAGTACTAATTAGGTTGAAGTGAAGTTGTACTTAGATGATTAACAATGGTTGTAGTACTAATTAGGTTGAAGTGAAGTTCTATTTAGATGATTCACAATGTAATCTAATTTTGGTTAGCATATTGAATATGATTATGATGACTTTGTGAAGCAATACGTTATACCATCTGGTTAGTAATGGTTAGCCTATTCAACATGTTAACACTAACAAACATTCAATGGAAAATCTTGAATGAGAAAATAGCAACTACCATTTCAATGCAAATCTAGACAATAAGCATTGACCATTTGAATGCAAACCTAAACCCACACACACTTAAAGGAAAATGGTTATTTTAAGTTTTTAACGGTTAAAAACTTAAAATAACTTAAAAACCATTTTCCTTTAATATTTTCCTTCCCCAAAAAAAAAAAAAAAAAATTGTTGCATTTAAATGCAACATTGCACGAAAATACCCATTTGGGTTTAAAAAAAAAAAGGCATGCCATTTTGGTGTAATGGCTGTAAAAAGAAGCCATTTTGGCTCCGGACTCATAAAAAGCTTGTCATTAAGGATAAGTGAGAGGTTTAAGTTAACTTGTTCACGAAAATAGAAATCAGCATTTTTTTTACAAACTAAAAAGAAAATACCGTCACATAAACAAAGAAATACTTATTTCTTGAAATTGAAGCAACTTTTTGAAATAATATAGCAAGGTAGATTCGAGAAATACACAGAAAAAGCCATAACTTGAGACTCAAATCACCCGACCTTGACAAAAGCTGCTTGACCAATGAGCCATAAGCACTAGCTGGTTGAATTTGGTCCCCTTAATTTATATAATTATATCATTTTGCATATTATTCTTAACCGCCCCCCCCCCCCCCCACTCCCCACCTACCCACACTTAGGTTTGACTTCCTAACAATCTCCCTTGTGATTTACGATATTATACAAACCTTCCTTATATTTAATTTTTTGGTAACAATTCTTTTAACCAAGTTATTATTGACT
>NW_026726961.1:0-35499 GCF_029784015.1 Lycium ferocissimum
GTTCCTTACCTTGAAATGTGGAAGTTATGCATTTGAATCTGGGATAGTAGTCACGATCTTAGAGGTAAAATTCTTCCTTTTGATAAGTTTGATTGCTTATTTGACCTTTTTTGTGGGTACTTGTCAAAGGAAAAGACGAGAGATGTATGAGAAATGCGGGTGTTACACGGTTTGATCTCTTTGATGTTTCTAAGATCAATGATGGCACATATTCTTACCTCATGATTCATGCTTCTCGGAGTACTCTTGTAGTAATTGGATACATCATTGTCACTCTTGTTTGTTGTTACTATTCGAGTTACTAGTAGATATGCTTAAGACATACGCGAAGCTTGATGTGTTGACCATTTTGGTTTTTGACCCGGAATTGATCAAGGTTTATAACTTGTTGGAATTGATGACTTTGGGGTGGGCTGGTACATTCGTATTCGCGGTTGAGTTATTCTACTTGTTTTGTACTTAGCCTTGGAAAGAATTTAGTGTATTTTAAGGTGAATCGGTCAACCCATTGGAAAGATCCTCCACGGAAATCATTGTGGTATGCGACCCGACTTGCAAACTCCGTGAAGATGGTAGGTTTTCTTGGCTCATGCTTCTTCTTGGGCTTTCCAAATCCATGACGGTAATCTCTATTTTCTTTGGCGCTTTTGTAGCACTCTTGTTTTATATCATGATTATTCACTCATGTTGCTACTTAATTGTTACCCGATTGAGACTTGGAAGCTACACACTCATTCTCATCCATGTTTTGCGGGGATCGAATTTGAGGACAAATTCTTTTCAAAAGAGGGAGAATGATGTATATAGCCATGATGATGATACTATTTGTGCCATAATGATGTGGTTGGAGGTTGATCTTTTGGCCGAGGTTGATATTAATGTTGTAATTTCGAGGACGAAATTCTTCCAAGAAAGGGTGGATGATGCAATCCAAATTATCATGGTGACGACTCAAGTGTTCAAGTCGAGAGACCTAAATTGAAGCTCGAGAGGATGTGGATTGAAGCCCAAGATCCGCCCCACAGAAGAACAAAGTCTAGCGTACCCAAATTAGGACTTCTAGAAGCTCTAGTGTGAACATGAGGGGCCGGTCTAATGTGAACGAAGGAAGCTTCCCTTTTTGTGTTTTCTAGGCTTATTAAAGGCTATTTTGACTTTCTAGGCTTCTAGGAGTGTGCATTTTGTAGTCTTTCTATGCACCTAGAAGACTACACTTTCATTTATTTCTTTTGACTAGTATATTTTAAGAACCTTATTTAAAGGTGCTTGTAAATCATTTGAGGGGGACCTATCTTTGAATATTGAATATTATTGAAACCCTTTAGTCTTGAATGACTAGTGTTAATTTGGTGGAGTCCAATTGAACAACCCCATTTGATCTAACAATTTTGCAAGAGATGGCTATTCTCTTGAGGATTGTTCGAATAGGATAGGTGCCTTTTGATCCTTTTGGGAGGTAACTAGGACTAGTTCTTCTAGTTATTGTCCAATTGTTATTCAAATTGTGTCTTCTTTCTATCTTTGTTATTTTTCTTGCATCACTTAAGCTTTTGCCCCGGTTTCGAAAACACGACGTTCCAAATGTACGAGATTGGATAAGGTATGTCATGGACGAGGAAGGATGGCCTCTCTTTCCATTCACTTCCGAAAGAAAATCCCAATAGTGTATATGTCTCTTCTATGCCTATAGGGGAGTGTAATGCCATGCAAAATGGGAAGTCGGGTTGACCGGAATGAGTGGGCTGCCACACAAAGAAACAAGAGAATGGAGTTTCGAAAAGAACATGAGAGAAAAGAAAAATAATGAGGGAGATGAAGTTCTTCACTCTAACACTCACAATGTTTCTTTTTCCTCTAGTTGTTTGAATTCTTTTGTAGGTATCATTGGAAACAATCTTGAGAATGAGCCTCATACAATGGACACTCATGAAAAGGATGCAACAATTTCGAAAGATGTTTTGAATTGTCCAAAAGCGGGACTTGAAGGTAAAGAAGATGAATCTTGTGAGCCTAAAGGTACTTCTAAACGACTTTAGATGCTAATGTTAAGTATGTTGATTGTGTGAGTATGACTAAGGAATTATCTTGTTTGGGCTTAAAATCTTCTTTGTCTTGTGATGATAAATTGAATGAATCTTGTGGAGATACACTAGTTGTTCTCGGTTGTGATCCGAAACCGAAACTACTTGTGAGTTTGATGTGATGAAAACTAGTGTTGGCACTTGTGATGAGAGTCTTAATGCAAAGACACAACTTCTGTGGTTGGAAGGAGTAAAAACAAGTTGATTGATTTTAATGTTTTGTCTTTAGAAAGAAATCTTGAACCTTGTGTGTGTGTGAGTAATATTCCATTATTAGTTGATGATTATTCGGATATGATGGAATTGTTGGCCATAAATGTGATTGTTTGGAATTAGGCACACCACCCATGTTTGATAAGGAAGAAAGCAATTCATCTTTGAGTCTTTCTAATGTTGAATGCGCATGATAATGAAATTGACTTAAATGATGAGTTTGAACATGTGGAATTCAATGATGATGTGAACTTGGGTGAGACCTTTCTTGAGAAACTATTTTTACTTGGAGATGCTTGTTTGTTTAATGATGAGTTTGAGTTTCTTAATACTCTTTCTTGTGATGGAATTAACTCCTTGTTGGATAGTTCACTTGATAAAGGACATTGTCTTGGAAAGGAAAGTGTGGGAAGTTGCTTAAGTAATAAATCTTCTTTGTGTGGTCCAAATCGTGATCTTGTGCTTAATAGTATTCATGATTGTGAAAGTGAACTTACTGATGGTGAAGTGACCTTAAGTAGCACTTTTCTTTACTATTTGTTTGCGTATGATGAGGGTCATGATTGTTTTAGGAGCTTTTGTGATGTGGAGGACTTAAAGTGTGACTTTGAGTGTGCTAGACATGTAGGAAGTGATCTTAAAGAGGATTGGGAAAGTAGTGCGAATTCTTTAATAGTGAAGAAGAATGTGAGGATGAGTTCTCACTAGGAGAGAGAATTTGAGTTGAAATGTCTAGGTGTGAATAAACTTGAAGCGGAAAAGGAAAGTAGAATGGTGGATGCTTGTTCTAGTGTCTATTACTTTACTTATTGTGATCCTTACATGGATCACTCACTTGAGATAGTCTATACCAAGTTCCTTAGCTTGAAATGTGGAAGTTATGCATTTGAATCCTGGGATAGTAGTCACGATCTTAGAGGTAAAATTCTTCATTTTGATAAGTTTGATTGCTTATTTGACTTTTTTGTGGGTACTTGTCAAAGGAAAAGATGAGAGAAGTATGAGAAATTTGGTCATTACACATGGTTTGATCTCTTTGATGTTTCTAAGATCAATGATGGCACATATTCTTACCTCATGATTCATGCTTCTCTCGAGTACTCTTGTAGTAATTGGATACATCATTGTCACTCTTGTTTGTTGTTACTATTCGAGTTACTAGTAGATATGCTTGAGACATATGCTAAGCTTGATGTGTTGACCATTTTTGTTTTTGACCGGAATTGATCATAAGGTTTATAACTTGTTGGAATTGATGACTTTGGGGTGGGCTGGTACATTACTTCGGTATTGGCAGTTGAGTTATTCTACTTGTTTTGTACTTAGCCTTGGAAAGAATTTAGTGTATTTTAAGGTGAATCGGGTGGAGAGCCATTGGAAAGATCCTCCCGGAAATCATTGTGGTATGCGACCACGACTTGTAAACTCCATGAAGATGGTAGGTTTTCTTGGCTCATGCTTCTTCTTGGGCTTTCCAAATCCATGACGGTAATCTCTATTATCTTTGGGTAGTTTTGTAGCACTTTTGTTTTATATCATGATTATTCACTCATGTTGCTACTTAATTGTTACCCGATTGAGACTTGGAAGCTACACATACTCATTCTCGTCCATGTTTTTGGGATCGAATTTGAGGACAAATTCTTTTCAAGAGGGAGAATGATGTAGTCCATATAGCCATGATGATGATCCACTTGTGCCAAAATGATGTGGTTGAGGTTGATCTTTGTGGTCGACCTTGTGTGTTGATATTAATGTTGTAATTTCGAGGACGAAATTCTTCCAAGAAAAGGAGGATGATGCAATCCAAATTACCATGGTGACGACTCAAGTGTTCAAGCCGAGGAGACCCAAATTAAAGCTCGAGAGGATGTGGATTGAAGCCCAAGATCTGCCCCACAGAAAGAACAAGTCTAGCAGCCCAAATTAGGACTTCTAGAAGCTCTAGTGTGAACATGAGGGGCTGGTCTAATGTGAACGAAGGAAGCTTTCCCTTTTTGTGTTTTCTAGGCTTATTAAAGGCTATTTTGACTTTCATAATGTATAGTGGCTTTCTAGGCTTCTAGGAGTATGCATTTTGTAGTCTTCTATGCACCTAGAAGACTACACTTCCATTTATTTCTTTTGACTAGTATATTTTAAGAACCTTATTTAAAGGTGCTTTGTAATTCATTTGAAAGGAACCTATCTTGAAATATATGAATATTGAATATTATTGAAACCAACTTTAGTCTTGAATGACTAGTGTTAATTTAGGACTAGTCTAGTTATTGTCCAAATTGTTATTCAAATTGTGTCCTTTCTATCTTTGATCTGCATCATTTGCAAGAGATGGCTTTTGATCCTTTTGGGAGGTAACTAGGACTGTTAGAGTAACTTAGAGTTCTTAGTTCTTCTAGTTATTATCCAATTGATATTCAAATTGTGTCCTCAAGAATCCAAAAATTGGAAAGATTTGGAGTATTTTTCTATCTTTGTTATTTTTCTTGCATCATAACTTAGGTATCAAAGATCAAAAGGCACCTATCCTATTGTCCCGCAGAATAGCCCTTTGTTCCAACAAATTCTAGTCATTTGGGTTTTAATATTCAATATTTAAAAAAAAAAATGAATTAAAAAAAATAAGAACCAATTGGACAATAACTAAAAGAACTAATCCTAGAAAGCCACTTACATTATGAAAGTCTCTCTTTAAAAGGAAAACACAAAAAGGAAGGCACATTATCTAGCTTCGAACAATCCTAAGAGAATCCACATCTCTCGAGCATCAATTGGGTCTCCCGTTGAAAATCAACCATGGTAATTTGGCAAGCATCATCAACTTGAAAAATATAGAGATCAATTTGGACTCCAAATTTTGATCCAAAATTAACTATGGTGTTTTAAATCAAATGAAGGTCATGGGAATGAGAAGTAACCAAAGGCAAGAATCCTTTCTTTTAATAGCCATGAGAAGTCAAGTTATTAAGGTAAGGTTTGATCATTTTCTACATGTTTTAGAATGAGTTTGGACGCGTTGTAAATGTGTAGATGTGAATTGGATGTGTGAGATTGTGTATGTTGATGTTGGGATATTGTTGAACCGTTTTTGTAAAATGGTAATCGATTGTAATTAGTACGTTCTTAAAATGGATTACTAGCATTAAATGGTTAAAGTTGAAAAATTTGGTTTGTGGTCGTTGTAAGGATTATGGTGATAATAGTGTAGTTTTCTTCATATGAATAAGTGATGTAGTTGTCGTGTAGGTCGCTTGGTATATTTCACTAAATTAGATGAAAATTTTATGAAATAACGTATAAGAAGGCGTATGTGGTTTTCTTGATGTGAAGACATCTTTTTACGTTGTTAGTTTGTGTTTTGATAGAGCTGGAAGATTAAGTATGACTAAGGTTATACATTATGTTATTATATTGGTCATGGGCTATTATAGGGTTGTTTAGATGAAAATATTATGACTATGGATCATTAAGAAATACACGTATGTGGATTATTATCAAATGTTGTGGAATATATTTTGGAATGTTTGCCTGTTCGGAGTGTTCTTGAACATTTGAATAGTCTCGATATATTACTTGAACGTGTGGTTATTGATGTTGGCTTAGTGGTTATGTAGTTAGTTTAAACGTTCTAATTTTGAGAAGTTCTAACGTTAGAATACGTTTTGAACCTTCCCGTAGCTTAACCATAGTTTTTGACGTCTTAATATAGGTTGAGTCACTATTCGGCAGCGTATACATATTGTGTCATGGATAAGCGCTAAAGGTATGTGAAGCTATCCCTTTTTTCTTTTGGCATGTCTTAGATGTAAGTGATGTACGATATGAGCTTTGGGGTAATTCCATTCATAAGTTCCAAGTGTGATTTATGATTCTTATTCACTTCTTGATGTTGGAACTCTTAAAGTAGTTGAGTCGTCACCATGGTCTTCTATAATTTGGATAGTGCGCATATATATATATATATGATGATATGATGATATGATGACATGAGAATTCCCGATATAATTCATATATTAACTATGACGGATATGATATATGATATAGTCTTCAACGATGCCTGCGATTATCACACTTGTCTCCTCGGAATCTCTACTTCGGTTATGATCTTTCTTATTGTATTTCATGCTTTATATACTCAAACTACGAGCGACCCTCTTTCTTCTATTTCATGCCGCAGCGCGGAAGCTTCGATGAAAGACAATGGCTAGAAGGACCCTTTTGATGTATATATATGAGAAAAATATGGGCCCGTCCCGCCCTGTAGACATATGTGTGGGTTGTATATAGATGTTGTTAACCGTGTTAGCATGATTGTGAGATGTTGTATAGCCATTGTCGGCTTGCGTGTATATAGTTGGGACGAGCGTTATGATAGCCTTGTCGGCTTATATGCTAATAAATGTGGATTAGTTTGATATATATATTTTTATACTTTTATTATGTTTTGCGGATTGATTAGCATGTATTTGTTTGAACAAAGTCTATACTTGGGCTGACAAAAGTGATATCCCCTAAGCGTGTGATGCAAGAAAAATAACAAAGATAGAAAGAAGACACAATTTGAATATCAATTGGACAATAACTAGAAGAACTAGTCCTAGTTACCTCCCAAAAGGATCAAAAGGCACCTATCTATTTGAACAATCCTCAAGAGAATAGCCATCTCTTGCAAACTGTTAGATCAAATGGGGGTTGTTCAATTTGGACTCCACCAAATTAACACTAGTCATTCAAGACTATAGGGTTTCAATAATATTCAATATTCATATATTTCAAGATAGGTTCCTTTCAAATGATTTACAAGCACCTTTAAATAAGGTTCTTAAAATATATTAGTCAAAAGAAATAAATGAAAGTGTAGTCTTCTAGGTGCATAGAAGACTACAAAATGCATACTCTAGAAGCCTAGAAAGCCACTACACATTATAAAAGTCAAAATAGCCTTTAATAAGCCTAGAAAACACAAAAAGGGAAGCTTCCTTCGTTCACATTAGACCAGCCCCTCATGTTCACACTAGAGCTTCTAGAAGTCCTAATTTGGGCTGCTAGACTTGTTCTTTCTGTGGGGCAGATCTTGGGCTTCAATCCACATCCTCTCGAGCTTCAATTTAGGTCTCCTCGGCTTGAACACTTGAGTCGTCACCATGGTAATTTGGATTGCATCATCCTCCCTTTCTTGGAAGAATTTCGTCCTCGAAATTACAACATTAATATCAACCTCGACCGCAGCATCAACCTCAACCACATCATTATGGCACAGTTGGATCATCATCATGGCTATATACATCATTCTCCCTCTTTTGAAAAGAATTTGTCCTCAAATTCGATCCCTGCAAAACATGGACGAGAATGAGTATGTGTAGCTTCCAAGTCTCAATCGGGTAACAATTAAGTAGCAACATGAGTGAATAATCATGATATAAAACAAGAGTGCTACAAAACTACCCAAAGATAATAGAGATTACCGTCATGGATTTGGAAAGCCCAAGAAGAAGCATGAGCCAAGAAAACCTACCATCTTCATGGAGTTTACAAGTCGTGGTCGCATACCACAATGATTTCCGAGGAGGATCTTTCCAATGGCTCTCCGATTCACCTTAAAATACACCAAATTCTTTCCAAGGCTAAGTACAAAACAAGTAGAATAACTCAACTGCCAATACCGAAGTAATGTACCAGCCCACCCCAAAGTCATCAATTCCAACAAGTTATAAACCTTATGATCAATTCCGGGGTCAAAAACAAAAATGGTCAACACATCAAGCTTAGCATATGTCTCAAGCATATCTACTAGTAACTCGAATAGTAACAACAAACAAGAGTGACAATGATGTATCCAATTACTACAAAAGTACTCCGCAGAAGCATGAATCATGAGGTAAGAATATGTGCCATCATTGATCTTAGAAACATCAAAGAGATCAAACCATGTGTAATGACCAGATTTCTCATACTTCTCTCATCTTTTCCTTTGACAAGTACCCACAAAAAAGTCAAATAAGCAATCAAACTTATCAAAAGGAAGAATTTTACCTCTAAGATCGTGACTACTATCCCAGGATTCAAATCCATAACTTCCACATTTCAAGCTAAGGAACTTGGTATAGCCTATCTCAAGTGAGTGATCCATGTAAGGATCACAATAAGTAAAGTAATAGACACTAGAACAAGCATCCACCATTCTACTTTCCTTTTCCGCTTCAAGTTTATTCACACCTAGACATTTCAACTCAAATTCTGCTCCTAGTGAGAACTCATCCTCACATTCTTCTTCACTATTAAAGAATTCTGCACTACTTTCCCAATCCTCTTTAAGATCACTTCCTACATGTCTAGCACACTCAAAGTCACACTTTAAGTCCTCCACATCACAAAAGCTCCTAAAACAATCATGACCCTCATCATACGCAAACAAATAGTAAAGAAAAGTGCTACTTAAGGTCACTTCACCATCAGTAAGTTCACTTTCACAATCATGAATACTATTAAGCACAAGATCACGATTTGGACCACACAAAGAAGATTTATTACTTAAGCAACTTCCCACACTTTCCTTTCCAAGACAATGTCCTTTATCAAGTGAACTATCCAACAAGGAGTTAATTCCATCACAAGAAAGAGTATTAAGAAACTCAAACTCATCATTAAACAAACAAGCATCTCCAAGTAAAAATAGTTTCACTAGAAAGGTCTCACCCAAGTTCACATCATCATTGAATTCCACATGTTCAAACTCATCATTTAAGTCAATTTCATTATCATGCGCAGATTCAACATTAGAAAGACTCAAAGATGAATTGCTTTCTTCCTTATCAAACATGGGTGGTGTGCCTAATTCCAAACAATCACATTTATGGCCAACAATTCCATCATATCCAGAATAATCATCAACTAATAATGGAATATTATTCACACACACACACAAGGTTCAAGATTGCTTTCTAAAGACAAAACATTAAAATCAATCAACTTGTTTTTACTCCTTCCAACCACAGAAGTTGTGTCTTTTGCATTAAGACTCTCATCACAAGTGTCAACACTAGTTTTCATCACATCAAATTCACAAGTAGTTTCAGTTTCAGGATCACAACCGAGAACAACTAGTGTATCTCCACAAGATTCATTCAGTTTATCATCACAAGACAAAGAAGATTTTAAGCCCAAACAAGATAATTCCTTAGTCATACTCACACAATCAACATGCTTAACATTAGCATCTAAAGTCAGTTTAGAAGTACCTTTAGGCTCAAAAGATTGATCTTCTTTACCTTCAAGTCCCGCTTTTGGACAATTCTGCTCTTCCGAAATTGTTGCATCCTTTTCATGAGTTTCCATTGTATGAGGCTCATTCTCAAGATTGTTTCCAATGATACCTACAAAAGAATTCAAACAACTAGAGGAAAAAAACATTGTGAGTGTTAGAGTGAAGAACTTCATCTCCGTCATTATTATTTTTCTTTTCTCTCATGTTCTTTTCAATTCCATTCTCTTGTTTCTTTTGTGGCAGCCCACTCATTCCGATCAACCCGGACTTCCCATTTTGCATGGCATTACACTTCCTATAGGCATAGAAGAGACATATACACTATTGGGATTTTCTTTCGGAAGTGGGAATGGAAAGAGAGGCCATCCTTCCTCGTCCATGACATACCTTATCCAATCTCGTACATTTGGAACGTCGTGTTTTCGAAACCAGGGCTGTCCAAAGCATAAGTGACTTATTTTTAGGGGAAACACATCACATCGGACCGTTTCAACATAATCTCCATGAGATATTACCACCTTGACCATCCACTCAACTTGATACCCATTATAGTCATATGGATATCTCTTTTTAACCCATGTCAAATTCAACCAATCAGCCGCATAAGGAGAGATAAATGTGGAGTCACACAAATCGTCAAGCTCTAGATCAAAGCCATATACCCACAAACATTCACCTTCAATTTTTGAAACCTTGGCTTAGGCAATCTCTCTCCTTTTCTTGGAAATAGTGGTCCTCTCCTTTGTGTAAGCCATCTAGTTCTTACTTCCGATTGAACGGGTTTAGTCCTCATTGCACCTTGGTCCATCATACCTGCATAACAAAGCTCAAAAAAAAGGTTATGAGTTAAAAATCACCTTACTCACTCCCTTACTTTATTTGGGTGGCGCTTCGGTTCACTCAATGATACAATAGGTTTGGTTCACTCCGTCTTGTAGTACTTGGCTTCCTCGGAATTGACCAACTCCTATTCAATCTCCCAAATTATACAAAAGATGCTACCTCTTCGGGATTAGAGTGAGATTATGGACTCTATAGTCGGACGACTCTTTTAATTGTGGCGCACTTGAGTCAAACAATTCACGACGAGTTAAAACGAGAAAAGCTTGAAAGAATTAGCACAGAAAAAGTCATAGCTCAAGAACTAGTAAACTTTGAGTAGGTAATTACTCAATGGATACTAGCTAGAAGTTATGTCACAAAGAAAGGATTAAGAAGCTTCCCAACCCCCTTAAAATGTGCAAGGCAGCCCCTAAGTCTTGCTAATTAATATCCTTTGACCAACTTGTCTTGGAATTTAATTACTACAAGTTTCAATGTAGCTTCTCGTCTTCCCAAAAGATGACTAGGGACTTGCACACTTGACTTCTCATTTTCCCAAGAGGTGATTAGGAACATGGACACTTTTTTCTCAAGGTGATCGTTAGTCTTCCTAAGAATTGACTTGGGAACTTGTGTCAATTAATGGTTTGACTATTTGTTTGCCTCTACTCCCTTTCACACACCCCAAACTAATTTTTGACTTCTCCTAATGAGTGCAGCCCCTTCTCCACGTTTTGGAGGGGTTCAATGCACCAACTCCTTGGGAATCAACTCTTGACTAGTCCCTTTGACTTCCAAAACAGCTTTCACACTCCCTAACATCTTGAAAGCTTAACTTATCACCAAAATTAGATCAAACAAAGTTAGTAAATCTGAAATTATCAAGAACACACATGAATATTCACAAAATATTTATGAACACTCAAGAACACAAATATTCAAAACATCAAAATCAGATTCACCAAATAGATCAAGAACATCGTAATACTCCAAATCTTTCAATTTTTGGATTCTTGCCCTTCTTAACTAGGAGAAATCAACCCAACAACTTTCAACCCTCAATTTCAACCTTTCTATAAGACCCACTTTGAGTCTTCAAGTTTCAAGGTCTAACAATGGTGGAAATTGAAAATCTAACTTTAATTAACTCAAAACTTGATTTAGAACCTAAGAACTCTAAGGAACTTGAATCTAACACTAGAATCAACAACAAAACAAGGAATTCAAACGAATTTTGGATTATTATTTTTTTCCAGATTTTTTTTTTTTTTTGTGAATACCAAACCCAAGACTAGATTTGTTGGAACAAATCTATACTAGGCTCTGATACCAAATGATGCAAGAAAAATAACAAAGATAGAAAGAAGACACAATTTGAATAACAATTGGACAATAACTAGAAGAACTAGTCCTAGTTACCTCCCAAAAGGATCAAAAGGCACCTATCCTATTCGAACAATCCTCAAGAGAATAGCCATCTCTTGCAAACTGTTAGATCAAACGGGGGTTGTTCAATTTGGACTCCACCAAATTAACACTAGTCATTCAAGACTAAAGGGTTTCAATAATATTCAATATTCATATATTTCAAGATAGGTTCCTTTCAAATGATTTACAAGCACCTTTAAATAAGGTTCTTAAAATATATTAGTCAAAAGAAATAAATGAAAGTGTAGTCTTCTAGGTGCATAGAAGACTACAAAATGCATACTCCTAGAAGCCTAGAAAGCTACTATACATTATAAAAGTCAAAATAGCCTTTAATAAGCCTAGAAAATACAAAAAGGGAAGCTTCCTTCGTTCATTAGACCAGCCCCTCATGTTCACACTAGAGCTTCTAGAAGTCCTAATTTCGGTACTGCTAGACTTGTTCTTTACGTAGGCGGATCTTGGGCTTCAATCCACATCCTCTCGAGCTTCAATTTAGGTCTCCTCGACTTGAACACTTGAGTCGTCACCATGGTAATTTGGATTGCATCAGTGTCTAGTAGAGTCTTGTTTATCGGTGTGTTGTGCACCACATCTATAAACAGGAGGCTACAGGACATTTAGGATGTTATCTTTCCTTCTTACTCTAGATCGTGTGATAGAGCTATATTATCAGGATAATCCCTCCCTAACAGATTACTATGTTTACTGCGATACCTCCAAAGAAAATGACGGTACCCGGAAAGGGCAAGTCGATGCTTGAGGGAGAGACTAGCCGGACCGGAGAGTTACTAGGGCCGTGCCCGATCTATGCCGAGATTGTGCTCCGGTCGGTGAGCCGCTACACGCCACCTCCGGAAGGAGCTTAGAGCGACGCGAGGTGCGGATCGAGAGAGCTACGCCCGACTCCGAGGCTCCGTGCGAGCCTCGGCTCCGCGCGGGGGGGGGGGAGGATATGCAGTTCAGTTGCTAACCAGACTAGTGGAAGGGCAGGCTCGCAGGCATGGATTAGGAGGTGATTATGCGGATAGACATGATAGTTTAAGGGCTCGTGACTTCTTGACTTGTAACCCTCCAGAGTTACGGGTCGAAGCCCGGCGAGGATCCGTAGGAGTTTATTCGGCGGATGTAGCATACGGCGAGGATAATTAGAGCTTTTGGCGAGTACGGGAGTTGGCTTCATATCGGTTGCGTGATGTAGCTGTTAATTGGTATGAGTCCTGGGAGTTGTCTAGGAGCGAGGGTGCTCCTCCAGCGGTATGGGATGAGTTCGTGGAGGCCTTCATTGGCCATTTTCTACCTCCGGAGATGAGGCGAGCCAGAGTTGATAGATTTTTACATTTGAGGCAGAACGGCAGGAGTGTTCGAGATTATAGCCTTGAGTTTGATTCTTTGGCTAGACATGCGCCCACTATTGTAGCTAATATGGCTGATAGAGTGCATCATTATGTGATGGGGCTGGATCGTTACTTGATTGATAGTTGTATGGTAATGGCTTCTCAGCCAGGTATGGATATTGCTCGGGTACAGGCATACGCACAGGGTGTAGAGGAGCGACATAATAGGGGGGGTCAGTCAGACAAAGATTATGACAGAGGCCAGCATAAGAGAGCTAGATCGGCTGGCTATTCGGGTGAGTTTCGAGGCAGGCAGCCTCAGCAGCAGTATAGTAGATATCCTTCTCAGCCAGGCGAGTGTACCCCCACGGTTCCCGGGCAGGAGACTTGATAGCGCGGGGTATTCAGGAGCTGGTCGAGCTCCCGGGGGCTTCGAGTTCGCGAGATGCCCCGGGGTTCGAGTCGGTCGAGGCCACCTTTGCCTCGGTGTTCTCGGTGTGGTAGGCCCCGTTCCTCGGGGAATGCGTCTCGCCTCGGTGCTTGTTTTCTTACGGCCGTCAAGGCTATATTATGAGGGAGTGTCCGTATGGGGGTAATCCAGGTGGTGCGGCTCGGCCCTGCGGGTCGATTCTTTGGTTCATCATCTTCGTGGCTATGCGCCTATGGGCGGGGTATTCGGACACCGGCGGGCCGTGGTAGAGGCCGTGGCGGAGCTTCCGATTCTAGCGATCCTTCGAACCGCATATATGCTTTGGCTAGTAGATAGGACCAGAAGGCGTCACCAAATGTGGTTACAGGTATATTATCGATTTTCTCTCGGGACATATATGCATTGATAGATCCAGGCTCCACCATATCATATATATCTCCCTTTGTTGCTAGTAGAATCGGGATAAAACATGAATTGATAGAACCATTTGAGGTAGCTACACCGGTAGGAGATTCTGTTATAGCAAAGCAGGTATATAAAAATTATTCGGTGGATATATATAGTCGTCATACCTTGGCAGATTTGATAGAGTTAGATATGACTGAGTTTGATGTTATTATGGGTATGGATTTGTTAGCTTCTTGCTATGCTAATGTTGATTGTAGAAACAAGATAGTTCGGTTTCAATTCCCAGGAGAGCCAATGATAGAGTGGCTGGGGAATACGGCATCGCCGAGGGATAAGTTTATTTCATACCTCGAGGCAAGGAAGATGGTTAGAAAGGGTTATATTTATCATCGGTTCGTGTGCATGACTTGAAAGCAGAGGTACCGACTCTTCAGTCAGTTCCGGTGGTTAATGAATTTCCAGATGTATTCCCAGATTGTCACACCCCAATCCTGATGGGGCATGATGGGCACCCGACCCATTACTCAGAGCCGAGCGAACCCGCTGGTTCTCGTTATATTCATAATCTCACTAGACTCCTATATCATGAAATGAAATGCATAATGAAAGCTTTTCAAAAACATTCTTTTCGTCGTTCTCAAATCAAATAAAATCTGTATCATATGAAATTTGTAACATAATGCATAATGATACATATTGCGCAGAGCCGCTTGCAAAATCGACATATTATATGCGTGACTCGTCTTCACAAAGTCTCTAACATCAATCAAGATACCATAACATAGATACTCGACTCGGCAACACTCCGAAAGGAAATGGAGCTCGCCAATCCGAGTGGAACATCTTCTAGCAATACCCTCTACTCAATTGTATACACTGCGTGGCATGAAACGCAGCGTCCACAAGAAGGGACGTCAGTACGAGCAATGTACTGAGCATGTAAGGCATGAAATACAGTGATCAGGAAGATATTCGAAATAAGAAGTACAGAAAACAAGTACAATGACCAGAATACCAAAATGCTTGCTTTTGAAACACAAATCATGCATACTAATATCATATATGTACATATCCGGCCCATTATGGGACTGAGTGACATAAGTAAATAATCATCATGTACATATGCATATATAACGTGTCCCGGCCCTCTAGTGAGGGACTCGGTGAATAGAATCATCATATGCCATCCTGGCCGCCATCCCCGTATCATCATATCATCATGTCATCATATCATCATATACATATACATATAACGGGTCTCGTCCCTCTAGTGAGGGACTCGGTGAATAATGCGGTGGAGTTGTGCACGAATACGTGTCTGTCCGGGACTCGTGAAAGAAGTAATAACAGCATGCACGAGCGAGTAGTGAGAAACCATATGCATATAAATCATCTTTTAAGACTCAATAGATAAGTAGACAAATCAACGCTCGAGTATCAAACGATAGTCATATTACATATTCTTTGAATATCATTAGAGAATCTTTCAAGAATAGGATCTTTTATGCATCGTTTACTATCCAATCATATAGAAGACTCGAGGGCAGTAGCTCGATTATTCTAAGAGTTCTAGTATCAAGAAGTGAATAAGAATCATAGAACATGCTCGGAACTTATGAATAGAATTGCCTCAAAGTTCATATCGTATCATACTTACATCTAAGACATGCCAAAAGAAAGAAAGGATAGGCTTTACATACCTGTTCCGCCTCCTATTAGCTACGCTTATTTGCCCGAGCGTGCAAGTCTACATTTAAGAGGATTTACATTAACATTAGCCTCTTCATCGCACACTTGTACCAAGTTTCAAATCAAACTATTCTATATTCGAAAATCGGGCAGCATCTCCCCTGTTTATATGTCTAGCCCGAATTCTCAATTCAACAACCAATAACAATTCCAACAATACCAACATTAACTATAATATTTCCAACTTCAAAATACTTCATAAACATCCCATATGGTTTTTGTCCCATATTTCCATCACAGAACCATTTTATAACGATTTTGCCTCCTTCTCCGTAAATAAACCAATATTAACACAAATAGAAAGAGATTCATACCTTTCCCTCGATAATAATGCTATATATTTACTCCTCCACCTTGAACTTAAGCCACAAAGCCTCATATAGCTTTGAAGTCGCAACTATACGCCCCGGACCGAAATTTGGGAATTATACCTGGTTTCGGGCTAAAAGTTGGTGGTGGAAGGTTGGGGAATTTTATGGAATATTTGGGAGTGTTTTGGGTGAGTTTGGCTGAAAAATAGGGGTCCTCCCCCTTTTATAGAACGGTCCAGGTAGAACCTGGACCGACCTATATTTCCTTCAGCGCGTTCGCGCTGGTCTATTTTTTTCTGCCTGCACCTTCGTTCAGTAAAAAGGTCATAACTCTTGATACCGATATCGTGTGAGGGCCCACACCCTACGGTTGGAAAGCTCTTTCAATTATCTACAACGTTTATTCCTTGTGGTTTTCCAAATTCCAAACTTATAATACCTTTTTTGCCCCTCCAAGTCAGATCATTCGAAAATATTTCCTTAAATCGCCCTTTTGGAAGGCTTATGCCCATATTTGGCTTATGGGTCCTTCTTAGGACTTGATCAACTTTTCATGTACTACTCATATGTCTCTTCATATGTCCTTTATAAAAGTTTGACGTGTGGACCCCACTTAGCGTGCAGCAACGAGGGTTTTTCATCAAGTGCCATGTGGTCTCCAAATGTCATATATAGGTTATTATTGCATTCTTATGATATAACCGTCATCCTGAACCCGAGCCCTCTAATTTTGTTCAGCGCGTTCGCGCCCCGTGGTGGCGCGTTCGCGCTGTATTGGCCCTTGGCCTTCTGCGCGTTCGCGCCACTCCCAGGCGCGTTCGCGCAGAGCATTTTATCGTCTCGCGGCCCCGACTTGTAATGTCCATATCTCCTTACCCTGATGTCCTATTGAGGAGCGGTTTATTGCGTTAGAAACTAGACTTCCCGAACTTCACTTCAGACTTTTGTTTCACTTCAAAACTCTTAATATACTAAAACATTTTCTTCTTCCAGTTAGACCAAATTTCTATGAATTGTAGCCACGTTGTAGAAGATAGAATTTGTGAGTTTCGAAAGAAACATCAGGTTCTGGTGTTGTGCCACGTTGGTCTGCGTATGAGGCCATTTTTTTAAAGCTATTCCATGGCTGAACCTCTTAAGGAGTTTATTTATGTATTGTTGGTTGTATTACTCGATTTAAAAGAAAAGATAAGTCAGAAACATGTTTTTAGTAATCTAAAAATCGTACTTATGTTGTTGTCGATTGTCGTACTGTTTGGGAGGTGTTCTTGCGGCATTTTATGGCTGGAAAATTGGTGGACTAATCTGATTATATTTTATTGTTTTTATCGACGTATTCCTCAAACAAAAAGAAGGGGGAAAGGATTTGAAAATATAGTTTTATTAGACATGGTAACAGCTTTGCTCCACATATTGTTGTGTCGGTTGTATCCCATATTGCTACTGGTTGTTATTTGGGTTGTTGTTGTAATATAGGACGTGGGAATGTAACAAAAACAGGGGAGATGCTACCCTTTTTAATATAGAATAAGTTTTTCATTCGTTGTACGATAGTATTATCTTTTGTAGCTTAACTATAGCATCATTATCGTTGTTGTTGATTAAGGTACGACAAGTTGAGTTCAGCATGGTAATTGGACAGATTTTTTTAAGGAATTTAAAGGCTACTCATTCTTTTTGGCATGATTTTATTTCCAAAATTACTTTTCAGAGAGAAGCGTTTAAAAAAAGAGTTTTCAACAGACAGTATTCTATTATATTCAAGTCCTTTCCATAGAGTGGTATTGTGTTTGTCCCTTGTCCGGAGTACCTTTTAGTCTATACTTATCCTTGTTTAGTGATAAAGAAAAGAGTACAATCACAAGCTTACAAATATATAGTGCAACCGCAACACCAAGCTTCCCAAGGTCGGGTAGACACACCGAGCCCAATATGTGGACGGGTAGCGATGTATATGTCTTGCATCCCTGAGCCTCCTTTGGCCGGGTAGACACGGAGCCTCTGTCACACTCCGATCTTACTAGGGTGTGATGGGCGCCGACCCCGTATTCGAGCCGAGCGAACCCTCGGACTCTTGTTACACACATATTCTCTTTGGATTCTTAAATCAAATGAAAGTAAAATACATAGTAAAATTTTCAAAATCTTATTGTCGTTTCTCAAATTAAACACAGTCTGTAAACATAAGGGCTCTGTAACATAATGTATAATAAAAATACATTAACTAGTGGAACCCTTTTTAAAGCTGACACTCTAGACCCACGACTCGTACGCAAAGTCTCTAACTTCGAACAACCGCAAAGACACATATTCGACTCGACAGACTCCAGAACAAATGGAGTCTACTAACTCCGCTGGAACGTCTTCTGTAATGGCTTCTACTCATCTGGTGTACACACGCGGCATGAAACGCGCCCACAAAAAGGGGCGTCAGTACGAGCAATGTACTGAGTATGTAAGGCATGAACAAATAACGTAGTAAGGAGTATACATATGAATAATGTCCATATAAAAACATAGAACATATCATAAGGGAGGAGAGTAACCTGTACATGTGAATGCCACCTAGGGCAGATGCCATGCATGCTTGTCTTTCATATCGTATCATATCATATCATATCATATCATATCATATCATATCATATCATATCATATCATGTCATATCATATCATATCATGTCATGTCATATCATATCATATCATGCCATATCATATCATATCATATCATAGCGCCGAACAATGTTGGCTCGCCCACATAGCGCCGAAATACGTCGGCTCGCCCACATATCCAGCGTCCGGGATGATATAACGCCAGCTGACCAGGTGGCAATGCGTCTATAGCGCAACATATGTCCCTTCCCCTCCATATCTCCCACCCTCCCCCCATATACATATACATGTGTCATATACATATATCATATAAGCATGCAGGAGAGCCCAAAGAAAATCATGTATCCATCGGAGTGACATAAGGTCGGAAACCTCCGATTACATTATGGAGTAACCAGGGTCGTCATGTCTCACCTCGAAGGAACGATTATCATAAGGCGAGACTATCAACGGAAAATAATATTAAAAGAAAACATGGAATGAAATCATGGACATCATAAACGTTAATTTGTATGCTTTGAAATCTTTTAAAAAAAAATAGTATCATAACTAAGGAATAGGATTAAAGATCAAGAACTAGTTTAACACTTTCATACTCGCATTGGATTCTTGACTTAAAGCTCTTAGTCATGGAATCATTCTTGTCATACTTATCATAGACATATCCTCTTCCTTACATCATCGTTATCATTATCATCATAGAAATATTCTCATTAGAATAGTTACAACATTTATCGTTTGATAACGGAGCAATAAAGAAAATTCGGGAACAGTGGGCCCACCTCGAGTCAAATGAGGTGGCGTACACAATTTACATATGTTACATTCCAAGACGTCACTTATGAGAGTTTTAAGGTAGTCGGGTCCTATTTGTACGAGTTCTAGATGTTTAGGTAACTTTCCAACATTTTATGCAAAATATTAATTCAATTCTATTGAATGAAAAAGGGTTGATTTCAATCTCGGATTTCTAGGAAAGGAATTGTCCCCGAGGCCCGTGTCCAAACCTACTACGTCTAAGACATGCCAAGAAAGGAAAGTGAAACCTTACATACCTTTTCCGTCTCTTATGCTACTCCAAATTCCAGTTCCAAGTTCGCCAAAATCTGCAATTTGGTCACATTTACCAAACGTCAATTAGAGCATTTAGAAGTTGAATCTTAAGGTAACACTTGCCTACCGAAATTTCAGCAGCATTTCCCCTGTAAATACTCCATCCCACCAAGTTCAACTTGGCCAATTTCAATCAATAACAATCCGAGAATTCAACCCGGCCAAACCATCCACAATAATGCCAATAATCATACTAACAATTTCAATAATCAACCCAAAGTACATTCTAACAATTTAATCGACATACTACTTCCTTGAAGATCTTTTAACTCCAATAAGAACAATAACAACTTAATAATTTACACATTAACAACATCATACTAACAACACTATATTCCTATTCATGCAAGAACATCACATTCCCTTTACATAAACTTCCACAACAAGCCTCCAACTTCTACAACTTCACTAAACTCCTTAAGCTTCTATTTGCAACATAACATCCATAACACAACAACCAAAATACTAAATAAAACTTGCTCACCATTCCTTCATAATTCATCAATATACACGGCCATATATACCATATACAACTCACGGCCAACACCAACACACTAAATTCATGGTTTCCATGCATTTTTCATCATGAAATTCACACACAACAACAATCAAGTTACTACATGAATTCAATCCAATTTTTCCACATACATGACCCATTCGGCCATCACAACATCATCAATATTTTTCATGAATTTCATCCTTTTTCACATACTACAACATACACAACAACAACCAACATATTACATATAATTAATTTATTCTTTTCTACACAACACAATACCACACATACGGCCACACCACACACCACTCGGCCACAACTTCAACATGCAAAATTTCATGTTTTTCATTCCCTTCTACACACTACAACATGTACCAAGCATCCATAACACAAAAAGGGAGATTGAACCTTACCTCTTTCCTTATTCTTCAACTCTGGCTAGAGTTGGAAATTGCAAGAATAGTTGGTTTCTTTGTTCCAACAACTCTTCCATGTTAAAGAGGACCTTCCATTTAGTGGAAATACTTGAAGGAAATAATTTTCTTGATCAATCTTTCATAGCCAAATTTTGGCCATGGTGGCCGAATACTCTCTCTTTTCATCTTTTTTTTTTTTTCTCTCTTGAAATTTCTTGACTTTTGTAGAGAAATATGACTAATATATATGTATATATATATATATATATATATATATATATATATATATATATATATATATATATATATATATATATATATATATATATATATATATATATTGTCACACCCTAATTTTCGTTAGGGCGTGATGGGCACCCGACCCTTATTTAGGGCCGAGCGAACCCGCGGACTCACATAATAGTCATACTCACGCAGACTCCCAAATCATGACACAATTATACGTAACAAAAATTTATCGAAGAACAATATGCTTTCTGCTTTTCTCAAATCAAATAAAATCTTGCAGCATATGAAACTTATAACACAACGCATAATAATATGCCGGCTTACATAGCCATTTATATAACCGACATCTAATACCCACAATACTGTCTGCAAAGTCTCTAACTCGGAACATGAATCCATATCATAATGCTCAGACCCGGCAGCGCTCCGGAGGAAATGGAGCTCGCCAATCCCGCTAGACATCTTCTGCTAATATCTTGACTCGTACGGTGTGCAACGCGGCATGAAACGCGACCCCCCGAAGAAAGGGGGTCGGTACGAAATATGCGAGTATGTAAAGCATGAAACATAATAAGCGGGATCATCTTTAATAAAGTACGGAAAATCATAAGACTCGCCTTTTGGAAACATTTGTTATACATATACACATGCCGGTAGATAAAATCATATCATAATCGTATCATCATATTACCGTACATATATGCCATACCCGGCCCTCCAGTGAGGGACTCGGTGAGTAAATCATAACATAATCATGTATGCAAGCAGATATATATATATGCATACCGTGCCGCCCTACGGTGAGGACTCGGTGAATAACGTACCCGGCCCCGCTAAAGGGACTCGGTATGCCATCACAAGCCGCCATCTCCATCATCACATCATCATATATATATACACATGTATAGCGTACCCGGCCCTCTAGTGAGGGACTCGGTGAACCATGCAGAGAAGTTGCACGAATGCGTACCCGGCCCGGGACTCGGTGAAAGACGTATTAAGCTTGCACGAGCAGAGTAGTGAGAATACCATATGCAATATAAAACATACAACATATTACAGAGACTCGAAGGCGTAACACGGATGACAGATCTCTTAGCGGACCTTTATTAATAATCAGAGCATAAGTCTTTCGGATGTCGAAATGTTTCACAGCAGAATAATCTTTCCGGAGCATTTGCAAATTCCAAAGTAGATCATCAGACTCAAATAAATATGTCTAACAGTTATTCTGTAGAAATTAGAAAGATAGCTAAAAACTTCCCTTAATTTATTTCCAAAGTAGTTCAAACGGAATAATAGGGAAAAATCCGGACAAAGTGGGCCCACCTCGGTCAAATGAGGTGGCGTATGTAAATTACGCAAGTCAAACTTCATAACGTCATTTACGAGTATTTTAATGTAATCGGATTTCATTTGCACAAGTTTTAGAGGTTAAAACAAACTTTCTAACTATTCACACAATAAACCATTCAATTTCTTGAATGAAAAAGGGGCGTTTCTAGACGTGGATTCTGAAGAGTAGAGTTGCCCCCAAGGTCCAAATTTGAGCCTAGTATATCTAAGACATGCCAAGAGAACAAAAGACGAAGCCTTACATACCTTATTTGCCTTTCTCGCTCGTCCAAACTCGAGTCCCGTTTTCTCCAAAATCTACAAATGGTCATAGTTACCAAACATTACTATAAGCTTTTAGGAGTTGAATCTTGAAGTAACACTTGTCTTACAGAAATTTCGGCAAAGCATTTCCACAATGTGAATGCGCCATCCCCGAGAGTCCAACTCGGCCAAAAATTACAACAACAAATCCGAGAATGTAACTCGGCCACAATATCAACAATAGTACCAACAATCAATACAAAACACATTCTAACGCAAGTAGTCTTCCTTCCTACATAATGCAACAACTTCTATTCCAACTTCACGCTTTCAAACCAATATCAACATTTACATACTCATTCCCTAGTTTGCCATCATTTAAGCATGATTCAAGAGTATTTTACACAATATTCAACAAATCCACCGATAAACCATACTTCACCCGAAAACTCCATTTTCAACAAGAACGATCCCAACACATTTTTATCTTTCAAATTCACAAACTCTATCAACAATTACATATGCTAGCAACTTCATTTTCATAAACTTCAAGTCAATATATTGAAATCACATTAGGCTCCAAATCAGCCCACACACTCATAACCTTTAATTGGATCATTAAAGCTTCATTCCACATCATAGAATTCACCACGACAATAACCAAATACTAAACAAATTAGTTCTCCTCTTACTCCACAACACAATACACACGGCCAAAATCCAACATACACGACCAAACATCAATTCCAACATTTTATGAGTTTCATTCACTTTCTACACATTACAACAACACTCAAAACATGCTAAATACAATTAAATCATTATTCCTACACTATATGGCACTTACACGGCCACACACCCAACACTATATTTCCATGAATTCCATGCATTTCTACACTTCACAACACACATAAACCATGCACAACCACCTACAAGACATGTAAAGAGAATTAAATCTCACCTTCCACTTATTTCTCCTTCGGCTAGAGTTGGCAAATCGCGACAACAAGCGGCTTTCTTGTTCCAACAACTATTCCACGTCGACGAGGACCTTTCAATTGGTATGAAAGCTAGGAGAAACAAATTTTTCTTGGAGAATTTTTCATGGGGCTGGTTCGGCCAGCCCCTTCTTGTCCGTTCTCCTCTTCTTTTTTTTCTCTTCTTTCCTCCTTAAGTTTCTAGAATTGAAGAAGATGAATAATCATCTCTTGTCCATATATTTATATATCTATAATAGTGTGCACATGACCATGCACATGCTCCATGTCTTTCTCTTTTTTTTTCTTTTTCTTTTTCTCCAAATCTCTAGAATTTTCCTAGGTCTCAAAGGATGAAAAATGATGAATTGTCATCTTTTACATAACATGTACTAAACTTCCATGTGGCCATGGCCCACATGCCTTCATTTTCATGAAATAGCCAACCTTCCATATTTAACTTTTGGCCCCAAATTTTTCCTTAATAATCCATGCAAATAAATCGTTGGCAACTTATGTCTCAAAACAAAGTCGGAAAAATAGCCTTGTCTTCAACTTGTCGCAACTAACTTAAAATATTCCGACGTACAAAATGCGAGATATAACACACACACACACATATATATATATATATATATATATATATATATATATAGCTCCTTCAAGCATGTGAGGGGCACATGCCCTCTTTCTTCATCTTTTTTTTCTAGAGTTTTCTTCCTTTTTCTTGAAAATAAAAGATGACTTAATTGTTTGACTTAGTCATCCCTTGGCCTTTTCTTGAACATTATGAAATTCCCGTTTTGCCCCTAGCCTTCCATAATATTACCATGAACCCTTTTGTAAATATCCCTTTTTACCCTTGGCCTTTTCCAATATTTCCATACTAATAAGGTTCATAATTAATATTCACAACCCACTTGTACATTAAAATTTTTTTGGACATAGTAAAGACTTCTCGCAATTATCCCGAATTATCCAAACGTACGAAATACGGGTTATAACACCTCCCATGGCTTGATAGACATACAGAGCCCCCCACAGTCGGGTAGCACCGAGCCCACGTGGCCGGGTAGTCACATACTCACTGAGCCATATATGCCGCCGGATAGCTATATATGTATTGCATTTCATTGTTGTGGGAGACGTAACAGAAAAAGATAAGTACTTAATCAGTGTAATATTCAATCTCAGTACTTTCAGTTATTATAGATTTCAGTTCAGTTTCAGCTTTCAGTTATTTCAATTGCCTTACATGCTCGGTACATTATTTCATACTGACGTCCCTTTGTCGGGGCGCTGTGTTTCATGCCTGGAGGTTCAGACAGTCAGAGAGATAGATCTCAGCAGTAGGTGTGCCAAGCATAAGCTAGTTGGTTAGCTCCACTTCATTCAGAGTTTCCACGTCCAAAGTTTTGTTGTATAGACAATATGGGTAGGCCGGGGCCCTGTCCCGACCACGGTACAATTGTTATCTTTAGAGGATTGTAGACATGTTGTATCATTGTACAATTGTCAGTTCTACAGGCTTGCTGGCCCTTGTATATGTCTTTTGAGTTGTGATAGGATTCCTAAAGGGGAAACTCTAGGGCATCACTAGCATAAGTAGAAACGTGGAATTAGAGATAGAAGAAATTGGGGATGAGAAGAGAAGATAAAAGCAAGACCCAAATTAGATGGAATAGAAAGATAAACTTTGAAATAGGTTTCCAAATCCTCCTTTGTAACAATTTGGACCTATACTAATTGAAATGAAGGCAAGAGAAATTCAATTGATATCCACAAATGAACAACTCTTCATGAATTTCAAGGACAAGGGTTCATTAACAAAAATGGAACTACACTTCATCAACTAAGTCGAAAACTAGGGCTAGTAAGCCGAACAAATTATGACAATAATATCAATCCTTAATTCATCATAAACTAAGTAATGAAATGACTAAGTGCAGTATTTATACTACTATGCTAAAGAAGACTAGACTAACTATTACCAAAATACCCTTAATGAAGTAAGGGTCTTGTTTGGTAGTCTTCTTTAGGGATTATGGCTTGACTTTAAAGAATAGCCTCTTTGCATGGCTAGCCACCATCGTCTCCCTCCATCTCATCTTCACTCTATGCGACCAAGCAATCGTCCACATGTCATATGCCCTCATATGAAGCTCCTCAAAGGTCTCCAAAGCTTCTCTTCACATCACCATTGTTACACCTTGGAAAATTCCCCGTTAGCGTACAGAGAATAGATGAGCGAGGGGTATGATGTATGTGAGGTTTGGACCAGTAAGAAATAGTATTTGATGATCCTAACTAAGATTTTCAAAGACGTTTGAGTTAAGGAGAGAAAGTTCTTAAGGGAAGTGAGTCGCAAGTCGAGTGTAACGGATAAGAATTTCGAGTATTGAGTTAACGGCGTATAAATGATGCCCTAAGGAAGAGTTATAACGTCCCTTAGAATGGTAATGAAGTGATAAACAAGTGTTAAGAAGGTTCCATAAGGATCGGAGATCAAATGAGTCGACGAAACGATTCTCGGGAAAACTGGACAATCTACGGCCAGACATACTGGTCGTATAAAAAGTATGGACCGTATGTCCAACCGTAGATCCAGCCCAGAATACCATACTAATCGGACCAGACCTACGGCCGGACATACGGCCCGTAGAAAACATACGGACCGTATGTTGGTCCGTATAATGGGGTCGGGCCTGAACTTGATTTTATATAAGGGACCCTTTTTCATTTCATTTCATTTCATCTTCCACCTCCACACTTCAAGAAACCTCTAGAGTGTTCCAAACACTTCATCCATGAGAAATCAATAGAAATCAAAGATCAACAACAAGAATTAGAGTGAATCAAGTGAAGGAAACCTCATCAAAGTCATTCAACTCAAGAAATCCTAAGAGAGAGGAAGTAGGGTTTTGGTGGAAAAGGTGAATTGTCATCTAAGGCTTGTTCCTCTATCAATTAAGGTAAGTTTTATGGTCTTTCTATGTTGTTTGAAGTATTATTAAGTTGAAACACATGAATGGTAGAAGAGAATAGAAAATGGGTCTTAAATGGGTGAAAAATGTCATTGTGGAATAGTAGTTGGAATGAATCATGAAAATGGTTGTGTTGATGTTAAAAATGCGTTATAAATGACGTTTAGAACATGAAATGAGTATTGTATGAGAAGGAATGCGATAATGGATTTTAGTCATGATTATGGAGAATTATAGTGAAATTATGAATTGCGGGCAATGTAATTAGATGATGCTTGTTGCTCATGATATTGTGATCGTCGTTGTAAATGTTGGGAGTTGATATGGAATATGGCAGAAAGTAGTATAAACAAAGGAAACCTTTGCCCAATTTTCTTTAGCCTTAAGAAGTGCGTTCTTGTAATTATGTAGCTAATGGCCATACAAACTCTCTTGAAGGTAAAGACGCAAGCATTAAAGGAGAACGAGCAAGCGATAGAATAGTTGAGCGATAAAGGTATGTGAGGCTAATCCTTTCTTTCTAAGGCATGAGTCCTATGGCATGAATTTCTTCTTTTCTTATGAATGTCTCATCCTCAAGAAGACTATGAGTCCTTGTTCATGAATAGACACACGAGATAAGAGATATGCTACGATTATGATAATGATAATGATAAGCTTAAGCCTAGAGACGCTATAGCCTATGATACGATGTTCCAATTAAGCTAACGAGGCTATCCGTAGCCATTGATGTTGATCATTGTATACACTCACCTTATGCTTGTTCCTTCAAGGTGAGGCAGTTTACTTTTGAATGTTCCATAACGAAGTCGGGGGTCCACGACCTTACGTCACCCCGACACAACTATACTTGCCCTCAAGTTCTAATGTATGAATTGATGATATATGTATAATGATAATGAAACATGATAGATTCCATGACGTGTTCATAAAACGAATGATATTGATGAGTCTATGATGTATGATGACAAATGCATGATATATGATGATGATGTGATTCCACCGCGCCTAATTGGCCGGGCATGTCACCGCTAAGGTGGGCTGCATACTATTCCACCGTGCCTAGATGGCCGGACATGTCACCGCTATGGCGGGCTGCTATGTTTCCACCGAGCCGAGAGGGCCGGGCATGACACCACTAGTGGGCGGCATATGATGGTTACCCGGACGCGGGTTACCGACATGATGATGTATGATTGATACGACGATGCATGTATGGTATGATGATGTATATGTGATATGATAAAGTACGCGTTATGATAATGCACATGATATGCTTATGTATGACGAATGTATATGATATGTAATGATGCTTAAAAGAGGACGCAGGTTGTATCTCTATCTCATGACTTACGATATTCTTATTATGCTTATTTCATTCCTGCCTTACATACTCAGTACAATGTTCGTACTGACGTCCGTTTTCTTTGGACGCTGTGTTCATGCCCACAGGTAGGCAAGGAGACGGGGCCGATCCATAGGAGCTAGTAGCTGATTTGTGAGCACTCCATTGTCCGGAGGTGCCGTTGATTATTCTTTTAGTACATATATGTATATATCCATGATTGGGCACGACGGGGTCCTGTCCCGTCCATATGTCTAGTACTCTAGTCGAGGCTCGTAGATACGCATGTGTGGGTAGTATGGTCCCATGGTTTACATGTATATGTATGTGCGTGTATATATTATTTTGATAGCCGAAGGGCTTATGTTTATAAAAGTAATTATGCTTCAAATGATGATATATTTTCATGAAATTGAGCTAGTATTATGAATGAGAGCATATAGGTAACGGAATGAGTGGTGTTCGGTGGTTAGCCCCGGATACCCGTCATGGCCCGTAATTCGGGTCGTGACAACCATGACTTGTAAGGCTCGGAGTTCCTTGGCTCGGCCTCTGCTAAAGTATCTTGATTCATGTGTGATCTTCGGGATCATATCATCCCTTTTTGGAAAGGATTCGTCCTCGAACCCAAACCTTGCAAAACATAGGAGATAATGAGTATATGCCCCCTCACAAAAGACACAAGGTAATCATCATAGGGCAAATGATAATACCTAAAGTAAGCAAAGAATGCAACCAACACACCAAATGGCTCACTTTTTTGATATGACCAAGCATCATAAGGATCTAGAAAGTGTAAGTATCCGACTAATTCCAAGACACTTGGCTATTCAAGACATTTTGACAAAAGGGTAAATCAAAGGAACCAATGCATTTAGGAAAACACACATGCAAGTTCTCATTGGTCCTAGCATTCAAGAAGCACATATCTCCCCTTAAGTCAAGCACATATCGCTAAGCGCAGTTTCACAAACAAGCCCATCCTAAGTCAAGGGTCTAATCATTATTCTAGCCCATTTCAAGAAAGGAATCACTCCCAAGTCAACACCGGGATCAAATACAAAGGTATCCCCCACACAATTTTGCCCGCATGCTCCATGCAAGCCCAACATGACACCAAGTAATAACACTAGGACAGCATTACATGGATAACTAGAAGTGTTACTACCATACTTATCACATAAAAAAGTTACCTCCATGGCTTTAGAAAGCCTAAGAATAAGCATGAGCCACGAATACATACCATCCTTGAAGGAAGTACAAGATGTGACTTCATACCAAAATGTAATATAATGAGGTATTCTCCCGGGTCTTTCTCTTCAAGACCCCTCCTTTGATAAAACTTCACAAACAAGTTAGTTAAATAACCAAGTTCATCAAGAGATAGATTTTTACCTTTACACTCGTTGAACATATGCCAAGCATTGAGTAGCATCTCCTCATCCCTTAGGTTAGAATATCTAGAATAGTTCATCCAAAATGTAGGCTCCTTTCCTTGCACATTACTCCCCTTCTTTAAAGAGCACTCTTCATTTTCGAAAGTCTTTCCAGAACACGACGTCGGTCCATCAAGTGGGTCACAAACCCTCAAGACAGACTTTTCATCATAGGGGATGGTGTCAAAAACTTACCCACCCCATGCTTGTCATCATGACCAAGCTCATCATCATCCCATAGTGGATTACTAAACATCTCGTAGCCTCCAAAAGTGGCTACATTCTGAACATTACCATGCATTCCACTAGGTACATCATTTTCACTAGTCATGCCAACATCAAATAAGACATTATCTTTAAAGAGAGGACAATCAACAAGATTTGAGGATTCTAAACATGTAACTTCACTCTCATAAAGACAAACATCATTTTTCAAAGCAATTTTCTTTTCATGACTATCTACATGATCAATTATATCAACATAATCACTAATTTAAGGTTCATTAGGCGCATCTCAAAGTTCCTCAATTAGTGAACTATCATAACAAACAAATTGATCAAAGACAATACCCACATTAGATGGATGCAAATCGATCTTGCTAGAAGAATCAATTCGATCATCTCTAGGATCAACTAGTGTGTGAGCTAACATATCACACGACAATTTACTAACATTCAAATCACAAGTGTTGTTACACCTTGGAAAATTTCGCGTTATCAAGACTGTGGACGGTTAGTATGAGCTCGGGGGAGAAGAGTTACACAAGGATTATGGATGAAGATTATGTTCTCGAGCATAAGAACATATATATGACATTTGGAGATTGTATGGGTAAATCGGTTAACATGATCACTCGATGATAGCCCTCGAAACCATGAGTTAAGGTGGGGCCCACATGTCGGGATTTTGTAAAGGATATATTAAAAGTGATACAAGCAGTATATGGAAAGTTGAGCAAGTCCTAAGGAGGACCCATAAGCCAAATATGGACATAAGCCCTCCAAAAGGACGATTTAAGGAAACGTTTTCGGGTGATCTGACTTGGAGGGGCAACAAAGGCATTATAAGTTTGGAATTTGGAAAAACACCAAGAATAAAAGTTGTAGATAATTGAAATAGCTTTCCAACTATAGGTCATCGGCCCTCACACGATAACGGAATCAAGAGTTATGGCCATTTTAAGAGCAAGACCCTAAGCTGCCAAATGGTTCCGCGGGCCCCACATGAATAAGTCGGTGGAACCGACCTAGGGGGGCTATAAATACCCCATCAGCCCCTTTGTTTTAGCATATTAACATTCCAAAGAGTCCTATAAGCCTCTCAAAACATCTCCCAAATATTATAGTCCGATAAATCAAGAATTTGACAAGATTACGCCAAACTAGTCCGTGAAAGGCGATTGTTCTTGCTTCTACTTAAGCTTGGTATTGGAAAAGGTTGATGTGGCTGAGTTTTTTTTTTCAAGAATAAGGTATGTTATTTATCCCATCTTTTATGTTGAGTTTATTTGAAGGTCTAGCAAGCTTTAAAAATGAAACTAGTCATGGAGAAAAGGTCATAGAGTGTTGTATTGTAGTTGTTGTGTTTATGGGCAATTTTGGACGTGTTGTGGCCGTGTGGATAGGCTGATTTACGCATATAAAAATGGTATCTAACATGGTTGGCATATTGATGAGATTATACTCCCTGATTGGGATGGAAGAAAGTGCATATTGTTGTTGTATGTTGAAAAACGTCGTGTGGGACGTTTATGGAATATGTTGGTATGAATAATAGTGTTGTTGATGTTGGTATTATTGTTGTTTTTGATTGGTTGCTGAATTGTAATTTTGGGCTAGGCATATAAACAGGGGAGATGCTGCCCGATTTTCGGCAGAATATAGGATAGTTCGATTTGAAATTTGGTACAAGTGTGCAATAAAGAGTCTAACGTTAGTGTGAATCCTTTTAAGTGTAGGCTTACGAGCTTGGACGAATAAGCGTAGCTAATAAGAGGGGAACGGGGTATGTAAACTTACCCTTTCTTTCTTTTGGCATGTCTTAGATGCGAGTAAGATATGATACGAGCCTTGGGGTAACTCTATTCTTATGATCCGAGCAAGTCTACGATTCTTATTCACTTCTTGATGTTAGCATTCCTAATATAGTCAAGCTATGGTCCTTGTGTCTTTTGTATGATTGGATAGTAAATGTTGCATAAAGAGTTTTTGTTCCTAAAGGATTCTATGTCGAATAAGGTCCCTAACTTTCATAGAAGCGCTCGGATCGCTTCGATACGTTCGTAGAAGATTCCATAAGGAGTAATGCCCGTAACTTTCATAGGCGGGCTCGGATTGGTTGATACACGTCTACGATCCCTCAAATTTCTCTTAATGCAGTCCTAATGGTATTTAGAGCGGATGTAACATGACTATCGTTTGATACTCGAGCGTTGATTTGTCTACTTATCTATCAAGTCTTAAAAGATGATTTATTGTTACACGTTGCATTTTGAGTCTTTGGATATTCCGAGACAATGGCGGAACGTTTAGGGCAAGATTATTTTTCGGTTTCGTCGTAATGCGTAAGTCGTTGGAAAATATTATTAGTGTGGAAATATTGCTAAAGACTAAGGACAAAAGGAAATTTGCAAAATGGCATTATGGAAATATTTGAAAAGGTTAGGGGCAAAATGGTCATTTCACGGGGTTTCAAGAAATTCAAAAGAGGCCATATTGGCCATGTGAAGAAAAATGCATGGAAAAAGGATGACTAAATAATAAGTCATCTTTTAAGAAAATAATAGCAAGAAAATTCTAGAGAAATAAAAGGAAAAAGAAGGAAAATTCTAGAGAGGGGCATGTACCCCCCTCACATATATATATATATATATATATATATATAAGTTGTCATCTTTTTAATTAAGAGAGGGGAAAGAAAGAAAGAAAGCAAGAGAAAAAAAAAGGGAAGGAGAAGCACGGCCAAGGGGGCTGGCCGAAACCAGCCCCTCCAATTTGATCCCGAAAAATTTGTTTCTTTATGTTTTCATGCTAATCGGAAGGCCCTCGTCGACATGGAATGGTTGTTGAAATGAGAAGCTCCTCCGTTGTTGCTATGGACACCTAGCCGTGGAAGAAGTGAAAGAAAAAGGTATGAATTCAATTCTCTTTCATGTGTTATGGATGATTGTGAGTATTGTAGAGCGTAGAAAGGGATGAAATATGCGAAAATATGTGTGTATATGAGGTGTAGCCGTGGTGTATGTAGTATGTAAAGATGGTGAATTAATCGTATTTAGTATGTTTTGTGTTGTTGTAATGTGTTGAAACTAATGAAATTCATGGAAATATTGATGTGGTATTAGTAGTGCATGTTGGTGTTGTAGCCGTGAGCATGTTGGATGAAATAGGAGTAAGGAATTAAGTTTATGTAGTAATTTGATTGTTATATTATGGATTATGTAATGTTAAAATAGATGAAATGTGTGATGTTGTGTGAGTTGTGGTGTTAGGCTTTGAAATGATCACATTTGGTAAGTTGTGGTAAAATGGTGTAGTAAATGAATTGTTTGAATATTTGTGGATTGCTTGGAATGTTCTTAAATCGTGTGTAAATGGTTGCGGATTAGTAATGAATATGTGAGCATTGGAGTTAAATTGAATGTAAGTAGTGTGTCATGGAATTGTAAGAAAAAGATTGGGAATGTTGGAATGTATTTTGGGTTGAATATTGGCATTTTTGATGATAGTTTGGCCGGGTTGAATTCCGGATGGTTGTTGATTAAAGTTAGCAGTGAGAATCTCGGGGATGTCGTATTCAGAGGAAATGCTGCTGAAATTTCGGTAGCTTATAAGTGAACTTGCATGGAAAATTAAGGCGAAAACAAGTCGATGAATCTAATGATCATATGGATCCTTTTGAATGTAGATAAGCAAGTTGGGATGAACAAGTGTAGCTAGCAAGGCGGCACGGTATGTGAGGCTTACTTTTCTTTTATGGCATATCCTAGAGGCAATAGGTTATGATATAATATGTATTTGAGGTAACTCGCTCTCTTGACTTCGAGTCGTCTATGATTCTGATTTATGTTATATATATACAAGCGTGTCATATATTTAAGCTTTAGTGTGTTCGATAGATGAGTAAGTATGAAAAGGTCTTGTACAGAAAAAGAGTTGTAAGTACGAACGCTCATACACGTAGTGTTATCTTGATTTTGTGCAAAGTGGGACAATCCTCGATACCTCCCTTATGTACGTCCGTACGTAGCGGGTATGTTTATCACTTCTGTTCCCCGAAAAGCTCCCGTAAGTTAAATGTTTCACGACTTACGTAAATGATCTCGGATTTTTGCGTCGGAATGTCCGCTCCGATATAATATGCCGACCACCCGAGGTGATACGCCACGGCGTTTTGATGTGATAATCCCAACGTTTGGTAGATTGATCGAGAAACTTATTTTTGAACCTCAGATATTGGTAAGTGTATCTGTCTGTCGAGTCTGGATTTGTATGCATATGTTTCTGCACTACTCTGCTCGTGCAAGGCTCAATGTGTCTTTCAACGCGTCCGGGCCGGGTTCGATATGTTATCGTGTGTATTACGTCACGATACTCGATATGTACGCTGCTCACTGCGTCCCGGGCCAGGTTCTGTTATCGTGCACTTCTCTGCATTGTTCACCGCGTCCCTCATAGGCGGGCCGGGCTCTGTTTTATGATATGATATTATGATTTGATGTATGGGGTGGTGGCCAGGATGGCATTTGATTTTCACGAGACCGCGTCCCGTACTAGAGGATGCGGATTTTATCTACGCGTCCCTTAATAAGGAGGGCCGGGTTACGATATATGGCACATATGACGTTACGATTACATGCACATCGATATATGATCCCGGCTCTGTACGCGTCCCTCAAAGAGGGCCGGGACACGTCTATCTGCATATGGATTTATGATTTATGATTTTGACATGTTGCGTCTGCATATATCGATTTGCAACGCACGTTGCATACGTCGTACGTGCATGGTATCGATACGTATGATACGTCACGGCATTCGACATGCGTAGCCTTGATCTGCGTCACGATACGCTCGCTCTATCCGATTCTGATCAGTTACGTTCCCCATATATACCGTCTGTCGTGGTTTATGTATTTACAATGATGCGATATAAATGCAGCTATGCACGCTCGCTACGAAGATCCGTCCCCGGTCGGGTATACTATATATCTCCGTACGTACGCTCTGTCTACGTCTACGTACGTATCTTCGGTAGCCATGTTTTACGACTAAGGTCACATGCATTACGATGTATTCTTGGAGTGCGATTACGGTTATCGATCCTATTTTCGTACCTTAGTTTTGATTATGTTTTGTTTATAGTTTTTTTCCGGCTTTACATACTCAGTACATTTTCGCATCGACCCCCCGTCCTTCGGCCGCGTTTCACGCCGCGCGGTACCCGCGGATGAGTTGAAGATATTCCGGCATGATTGGTGAGCTCAACTCCTTACAGACCGCTTTGAGTCAGTATGTACGTTGTGTCTTCGGATGGCATTGGAGACTGCGAACGGTGTTGTGGGTATGATGTGTCGATGCATCGACGCTCCATCAGCCGACATGTCGATGTGTGTTATGTAATGAGTTTTGTGTAATTACGCTTTATTTTGCCAAGTTTGTAAGCCTCATTATGTATTTTACAATTTTTATTGAGTTTTGAAAAAAAAATTTATGTGTGCGATAGGAGTACGGCCAGTTTCGCACGGCTCATGGGGTATGGTGTGCCATCACATCCCTCGGAAATTGGGGCGTGACACGGCGTGCATATGGTTTCTCAACTCTGCTCGTGCGGCTGTTATTACTTCTTTCCACCGAGTCTAGGGCCGGGACATGTATTCGTGCAACTCCCTTTGCATTATTCACCGAGTCCCTCACTAGAGGGCCGAGTACGGTATATATATATGATGACATGATGGATGATGACATGATGATATGATGATAAGGGGATGGTGGCCAGGATGGCATTTGATGATTCCATTCACCGAGTCACTCACTAGAGGGCCGGGTACGGTATATATATGATTATTTCACCGAGTCCCTCACTAGAGTGAGACACGTTATATATATGTATATGTATATGATGATCAGCTATGTACATGATATTTTTTTATGTTGAGGGAAGCCCAGATTTTCTGACTCCTTTTGGGGTGATCCTTTCTTGTATTTCATGCTTTACGCTTTTTTGTT
>NW_026726962.1:0-36658 GCF_029784015.1 Lycium ferocissimum
CGTATGTTAGTATGATGAAATATTGGCCTTTATGCCTTTGAAATATTTGATTTTCAACTTTTGTACAAAAAAGTTTGGCTTTTAAAAGTTCGTAACTACGAACGCTCGTATCTTTCACGGAAAGGCTCGGATTGCCTCTATATGCGCGTAGGAGATTGTATGATGTATGATAAGTATGTTTTTCATAGGCGGGCCGACTCGGGTCAACACCGTCAGGCCCCGCGACTCTTCTTTTGTAATTCTGATGACTTTTGACAAAATACGATATGACTAATATCCCGATTTTAAGTATGATCATTTTACTTATTTTTGAGTCTACGATAACGATTTTATTCATATGGTTACTCACGACTCCGTTCGTGCATTCTATTATATCTTTCGCCGAGTCCGGCGTTCGGTTCGTTGTCGTGCGCGCTTTGTTATACTCCGGTGTTATCTTGTGTTTATGGTTCACCGAGCTCCGACTCGAGGCCGGGTTCCGCTATATTTGGTGTTATGTTGTGTATGGCGATATGCTGTGTATGATATGTGACGGGGATACGGAGATTTGAAACTTTCTGGTGTTATGCTGTGTTATGGCGCCATCGACAGGCGGGCGACCATATTTTCTGTGCCCTATGCATGATCCGTATTTTTAAAGTAAACATTTTGATATCTTGGAAATGCATTTATTTTCTGTACCTCTGTTTCGATTATGACTCGTATTTGTATACTACATTTTCTCGCTTTTGCATACTCGGACATATTTCATACCGACCCCCTTTCTTCTGGGGTGCGTTTCATGCCGGCAGTACGGTACGCACAGTTTGGTGATCCACCCGTTTGGGACACCTCTTCCGTTTGAGTGCTCCCGCTTATTCCGGAGCCATATTTTGGTATATATTCGTTCGTTGCATTTGTATATATTTGTTCAGGGGTACGGCGGGGCCCTGTCCCGTCATATGATTCTATTTGTCTGTTTAGAGGTCTGTGGACATGCATGTGGGTTATGCCCGTTCTACAGGTTGTGTTTGTATGATATATGTTCTGGGCGATCCCATTCGCCGTGGCAGCCTCGTCGGCTTGCATTTGTATATGTTTTGGGCCGTTGCGCCATTTGATAGCCTTGCCGGCTTTGATGTATATACGGTTGTGTTTGAGATGTGTTTACGACGGTTTGCCATCGGTTTGCGACTCAGATTTGTGATTGTGTTTGGGTGCCCAATTCGGGCACTAGTCAGTGGCCTACGGGGTTGGGTCGTGACAGAGACTTTGCAGACAGTGTCGTGTGTATGAGATATCAGTTTTGTAAGCGGCTATGTAAGCCGATGTATCATTACGCTTATTGTTACAGATTTCATACGGTACAGGTTTTATTCGATTTGATAAGATGAAAGGCATGTTTGTTTTCAAAAAAAATTTCATTATGTACTTGTGTCATGTTTTGCGGAACCAGTATGGTTTATGATTATTATGAGAGTCAGAGGGTTCGCTCGGCCTTAAGTAAGGGCCGGGTGCCCATCACACCCTGTCGGAAATTAGGGTGTGACACTTAAATGGGAGGAAGTGCAGGTCACCTATTGGTTGGTTCGATGTTGGTGAGACTAAGTTAATCAGCCCAGATATAATTCAGCAAGCTGTTGATAAGGTGAATCTTATTCAGGAAAGGTTATTAGCAGCCCATAGTCGACAGAAGTCATATGCAGATAATCGACGTCGACACTTAGAGTTCCAGATTGGTGATTGGGTATTCGTAAAGGTGTCACCCGTGAAGGGTGTAATGAGATTCAGCAAGAAAGGAAAACTTAGCCTGAGGTACATTGGGCCTTATCAGATTATTCGTAGGGTAGGCAAGGTTGCTTATGAGTTGGACCTACCATCTAATTTGGAAGCAATACATCAGTCTTTCATGTGTCAATGCTTCGCAAATGTATTGGTGACCTAGAGTGTTCCCCGTGGATGATGTCTAGGTAACGGGGGAGTTGTCTTACGAGGAGAACCCTATGGCTATACTTGATCGCCAAGTTAGGAAGTTGCGTACTAAAGATGTGGCTTCCATCAAAGTATTGTGGCGAAATAATAATCGGGAAGAGAGATAACCTGGGAAGCTGAAGATGAGATGAAGAATAAGTACCCTTACTTGTGTCCTATGCCTGCAGGTAATTTAAATTCCTCGCTTGACTATATTGATTGGTAGATGAGACTACATGTTATAGTAATAAAGGAGACTCCCGCGAAATTTTTTATAAGACCTTATGGGACTAGTTTAACATTCGAGGACGAATGTTCTAAAGGGGGGAAGTGTTATATCTCGCATTTCGCACGTCGGAATATTTTTAAGTTGGTTGCGAAGAGTTATGGACAAGGTTATCTCTCGACGTTGTTTTACGACAAATGGTTTATGATTTGGTTGGAAGGAAGCATTAAGGAAAAATTTGGGATTAAGAATGCATTATGGAAAGTTTAAAAAATTCATGAAATTAGGATCGAGGTGGGCCATGGCCACATGGAAGCTTGAAATATATATATATGAATGGAATTAGATGACATGTTGGTTTCATTAGTCATCTTTTATGATTTAAAGAAAACTCTAGAATTTTAAAGAAAGATTTGGAGGAAAAGAAAAGAAAAAGAATTGAAAAAAATTTGGAGAAAAATAGGGGCCCATGACCGGCCATGTGCCCTTATATATATATGTGTGTGTGTGGAAAATTACAAGACAAATCATCATTTGAGCCTTAAGAAATTTCAAGAAACAAGTAGAGAGAGAAAAGAGAGAGAGGGGGTTCGGCTGCCATGGCTGGCCGAACCTGCCCTCTTGTTTGGTTATGGGAAAAAAATATCTTCTTCATGTTTTCTTACTAATTGAAAGGCTCTCGTCGACGTGGGGTGGTTGTTAGGACAAGAAAATCATCCGTGAGGACATATGGAAGGCTAGCCGAGAGTGAAGAAGCAAGAGGAAAGGTATGATTTAATTTTCTTTTGCATGTTTTGTGGCTGCCTTGGACTATATTGCATGGAAATGGATAAAACTCATGAAGGGTTGTGTGTTGTAAGTTGTGGTCGTGTGGAGTGTGTTGAGGCCGTGTGTGTGTGGTTGTTGTAGGAGTGAAGAGTTAATTGAATTCAACATGATTTTGTGTTGTTGTAATGCATAGAAAATGAATGAAACTCATGGAATGTTGTGTGTTGTGGAGTGGGCCGAATAGGGGCTGCTTGGTGTGCATTAAATGAATTAAGGTTATCTTGCATTTTGGTTGTCGTCGATATGAATTCTATGATGTAAACTAAATGTTTGATGATCCAAATTGAAGTTATGACGGTTGTGGGCTGTTTTGGAAAGTTCATATGATTTTAATATGTTTTCTCATAATTGTAAGGATTACGTTGTAACGTTTGGAATTGTGGATGTAGTTTATGAATTTGGAAGGTAGAAATGTGTTGTCGTTACCCTTGTTGAACTTGGAGGATCTCGGGTGGTATTGGACGATGAAGGGGCTGATTTGAAGCTTAATGTGATTTCAATATGTTTTCTTGAATGTATGGAAATGATGTTGTTAACATATGAGGTTGTCGACGTAGTTTATGAATTTGAAAGAAAGAAATATGTCGTTATCGTTTTCATTAAGTTGGGAGGTCTCGGGTAAGATTGGATGTTGGTTTGGATATCTTGAATTGCCTATCGATATTGTTATTATGATTATTGGTTTGGTTGTTGTTGATATTAGCCGAGTTGAATTCTCGGGTTGGTGAATATATAGGGGAGGTGCTGCCGAAATTTCCGTAGAAAAGTAATGGCTTGAAATGAGATTCTTCGATGCCTATGGCTAATACTTGATGCTTATTGATGTGTTGTAGATCTTGAGAAGCCGAGACGCAAGTTGGATTAGTTCCGAGGGCGACAAGGTATGTAAAGCTCACTTTTTTTTTTCTTTGGCATGTCTTAGTACTATTAGGCTATGACCCGAGCCTTGGGGTAATTCCACTCTTAGAATCCGAGCTTAGGTATGTACTTTGTTCGTTCTGTAAGATCTACTCTTTAATGGGACCAAAATAAGACTTTCATGTTTTCAAGAGATTGAATTTTCAAAGGTTTTATAAAGCATTTTGACTATAAAAGGGTCCCGAACTTCAAACGTCCGTAACTTTTGCATACGAGCTCGGATTGCCCCGAAACATAATAGGTAACTTCATAAGGCATAACTTTCCCCTAACTAACGTAGTCGGGCTCGGATGGGGGCCGGCACCCGTTCGTGGGGCCCGCGGCTTTTATGCTCGTCCTTAATGGTTTTTGAAGAAACTTAGTGCTATTTTCTCTTCGACTTCCGCATATGGATTTCTTATTGGTTTAACGACTGGTGAATATGATTTTATGCATATAGTTGCTCACGACTCTGCTCGTGCTTATAGTCATCACCTCGTTCACCGGATCCCGGGCCGGTTATGCTTCGTGCGCATTATGATATGCATTCCGGTGTGATGTCGTGTTACGGTTCACCGAGCTCCTCTCCGGCAGGCCGGTTCCGTTTGGCGTGATGCTCGTGATATGGTGTTACGGTTGGCTATGATGTGTTACGGGGATATGTCGGGTTACGGAGATCCGAAATCTTCGGTGTGATGCTGTGGCGTGGCGCCAACGAGCGGGCGGGCGACCCACCGTTCTAAGAGCTTCGTGCATGATTTGCATTTTAACTACATATTTTGATACTTTGCATTTTATGTCTATCTTCTCGTATTTTGTATCCGTGGTTCCGTATTTCGCTTCACATACTCGCACACATTCCGCATCGACCCCTTTCCTCGGGGGTCGCGTTTCATGCCGCGCAGTACTCCCGTGAGCTAAAGATACTAGCGAGGAAACGTTCCGGGGATTGGCGAGCTCCACTTGTGCCGGAGTGCTGCCGAGTCAGAGTTTGTGCGTGTTATGATATCCGAGTCATGTTAGAGACTTTGCGAGACGCAGTCATGTGCATCGGATGTCGGTTGTGAGCGGCTCTATAAGCCGTCGTTTTGTTATACGTGATATTACGATTTTGTACGTTCGCAAGTTTGTGCTTGATTTGAAATTATGTATTTATGATTTGATCAAGGCCCAATGTGAGTGCGAGTGTTACGATAGTCCGAGGGTTCGCTCGACCCCCGGATAGGGGTCGGTGCCCATCACGCCCCATCGAAATCGGGGGGGTGTGACAAAGTGGTATCGGAGCGGTTCGTCCTGGGGGTTGTCCGCAAAGTCGTGTCCGGCAGAGTCCCGTTTATGGTGTGAAGCGCGCCACATTTATAAACAGGAGGCTACGGGGCATCTAGGATGGTTACTCTTCTTTGGCATCTTAGATCGTCTTTGTAGAGCCAAGTTATAGGAAATTCCCGACCTTGGCCTTTGATTTCGGCAGAGGACTGGCGTTGACAGGCGGAAGCGACTAGCGGTATGGAAGGTTACAAGGCACGCAGGTAAGTAAAGATACGAAAGATATATGTTAAGTAAGGTATCGGCATACGATTGAAAGGCAAAGTTGGAAACTGAAAAGGGAGGTAAGTAAGAAAACATGATATGTAAGATCGTGTGGAGCACATGAGGTAAATCTAATATCTTCGGACCCTCGTGAATATTGGGAGCCCTGTGTGGCTATGATACGATACAATATGATGTGGTGTGTATATGATAATGGTCCTGGGAGACACTGTTGGTATTTCCTGTGTGCAGGTTTTGAATTAGTAAGAAATACAGAGGAAACTCTGTTGAAATTCTTCTGGAAATAATACGAGAATAAGATACAAGTTGGAAGATATTTTGAAAAAGTCGGGTTAATAGTAGCGATAAAAGTTGACTGAGCTGTAAAGTACGGCTGCCCTCTAGGAATAAGTTAACCGCGGAATGAGTGGCGAAATAGTAAATAAGACGTCGGTGGAAATATGGTAGTAAGGAAATTTGGAAGGACTTGTGCTATTAGGCGATGATTTTGAAAGGACTGGTAGGTTTGGATAAAGTGATATGATTAAGACGAGGGTACGGAGGAAAAAGGAATTGTGACGAATGGGGATGTGTTAATAAGACAGCTGCCCGAATGTGTCGGGGGGGCGTTTTGGGAATATGATAAAATTCCGACGTACTCAATATTATGCGTAGAAGATCATACGGTGAGAAAGACGCAGTCAGGGAAGCGTTAAAGCGTCGTATTCCATCAAAGTTCCAAAGTTAAGCGTGCTGGCGTGAGAGCAATTCCAGGATGGGTGACCCCCCTGGGAAGTTTTCTGAAAATCCTACGAATTCAGAGGTAAGGAGCAAATAAGAAATCAAGGTAGTCTAAGAGAGATTAGAGTATGTGGAGCGGCCAGAAACCTTAAAAGGACACGTAGGACGGTGTGAATCAGGTCGGCGAAGAGAAGGAGTCAGCGGAAAGAAAGGAATAAAAAGGAAACGAGACAACAGTGTAGTAGTAGGCTATGATGTATGACTGAGGATACGAGTACCATAAACGGAGGATTGTGAAGGACTAAGTTATAGAAAGGCAAGAAACAAGGCAGAATGAACGTTAGAAAATGACGGAGGTGACACGGATAAAATGTGAACGCATAGAACACATTTTGGAAATAAGAAAAGGACTGTGTAAGAGTAGTATGTTCTGAACGACTTGGAGGTAGTATAAGATTCCTCGTGTGCAGAAAAAGAGACAGGCATGAATGGATGATGGTACAAGCATACCCTTAAAGGGGGGAAGCGGGTGAGAGAAATGTAAGAGTGGGATAAGCACAGTTACGATAATGTGTTTGGTATGGACGTTCGGGCTACCAATGAGGCCCCCCCCACTCACCGAAGTAAGCTAGTAAGGTCGGAAAACCAACAATAAATGTACAAGAGTTAGGACGGTGTTTGAGGGAATGTGAGAAGTCTTACAAAAACCTCGAATGACGGAACACTAGAAAATGGAAGTGTATGAAGAAAAAGAGTATGACAAGAGAATGGTAAGGGATAGCAAAAAGATGGTATGAAGGATGGAAATAGCTATAAAAAGGGAGCTCCCCCGAGGTGCTTACGAGACTCCGCACGACTCAGTGAACATTCGAGGACGAATGTTCTAAAGGGGGGAAGAATGTTATATCTCGCATTTCGCACGTCGGAATATTTTTAAGTTGGTTGCGAAGAGTTATGGACAAGGTTATCTCTCGACGTTGTTTTACGACAAATGGTTTATGATTTGGTTGGAAGGAAGCATTAAGGAAAAATTTGGGATTAAGAATGCATTATGGAAAGTTTAAAAAATTCATGAAATTAGAGTGAGGTGGGCCATGGCCACATGGAAGCTTGAAATATATATATATGAATGGAATTAGATGACATGTTGGTTTCATTAGTCATCTTTTATGATTTAAAGAAAACTCTAGAATTTTAAAGAAAGATTTGGAGGGAAAAGAAAAGAAAAAGAATTGAAAAAAATTTGGAGAAAAATAGGGGCACATGACCGGCCATGTGCCCCCTTATATATATATGTGTGTGTGTGGAAAATTACAAGACAAGTCATCATTTGAGCCTTAAGAAATTTCAAGAAACAAGTAGAAGAGAAAAGAAAAGAGAGAGAGGGGGTTCGTCGCCATGGCCGGCCGAACTCGCCCTCTTGTTTGGTTATGGGAAAAAAATATCTTCTTCATGTTTTCTTACTAATTGAAAGGCTCTCGTCGACGTGGGGTGGTTGTTAGGACAAGAAAATCATCCGTTGAGGACATATGGAAGGCTAGCCGAGAGTGAAGAAGCAAGAGGAAAGGTATGATTTAATTTTCTTTTGCATGTTTTGTGGCTCGCCTTGGACGTGTTATATTGCATGGAAATGGATAAAACTCATGAAGGGTTGTGTGTTGTAAGTTGTGGTCGTGTGGAGTGTGTTGAGGCCGTGTGTGTGTGGTTGTTGTAGGAGTGAAGAGTTAATTGAATTCAACATGATTTTGTGTTGTTGTAATGCATAGAAAATGAATGAAACTCATGGAATGTTGTGTGTTGTGGAGTGGGCCGAATAGGGGCTGCTTGGTGTGCATTAAATGAATTAAGGTCATCTTGCATTTTGGTTGTCGTCGATATGAATTCTATGATGTAAACTAAATGTTTGATGATCCAAATTGAAGTTATGACGGTTGTGGGCTGTTTTGGAAAGTTCATATGATTTTAATATGTTTTCTCATAATTGTAAGGATTACGTTGTAACGTTTGGAATTGTGGATGTAGTTTATGAATTTGGAAGGTAGAAATGTGTTGTCGTTATCCTTGTTGAACTTGGAGGATTTCGGGTGGTATTGGATGATGAATGGGCTGATTTGAAGCTTAATGTGATTTCAATATGTTTTCTTGAATGTATGGAAATGATGTTGTTAACATATGAGGTTGTCGACGTAGTTTATGAATTTGAAAGAAAGAAATATGTCGTTATCGTTTTCATTAAGTTGGGAGGTCTCGGGTAAGATTGGATGTTGGTTTGGATATCTTGAATTGCCTATCGATATTGTTATATTATGATTATTGGTTTGGTTGTTGTTGATATTAGCCGAGTTGAATTCTCGGGTTGGTGAATATATAGGGGAGGTGCTGCCGAAATTTCCGTAGAAAAGTAATGGCTTGAAATGAGATTCTTCGATGCCTATGGCTAATACTTGATGCCTATTGATGTGTTGTAGATCTTGAGAAGCCGAGACGCAAGTTGGATTAGTTCCGAGGGCGGCCAAGGTATGTAAAGCTCACTTTTTTTTTCTTTGGCATGTCTTAGTACTATTAGGCTATGACCCGAGCCTTGGGGTAATTCCACTCTTAGAATCCGAGCTTAGGTATGTACTTTGTTCGTTCTGTAAGATCTACTCTTTAATGGGACCAAAATAAGACTTTCATGTTTTCAAGAGATTGAATTTTCAAAGGTTTTATAAAGCATTTTGACTATAAAAGGGTCCCGAACTTCAAACGTCCGTAACTTTTGCATACGAGCTCGGATTGCCCCGAAACATAATAGGTAACTTCATAAGGCATAACTTTCCCCTAACTAACGTAGTCGGGCTCGGATGGGGGCCGGCACCCGTTCGTGGGGCCCGCGGCTTTTATGCTCGTCCTTAATGGTTTTTGAAGAAACTTAGTGCTATTTTCTCTTCGACTTCCGCATATGGATTTCTTATTGGTTTAACGACGGTGAATATGATTTTATGCATATAGTTGCTCACGACTCGCTCGTGCTTATAGTCATCACCTCGTTCACCGGATCCCGGCCGTTATGCTTCGTGCGCATTATGATATGCATTCGTGTGATGCCGTGTTACGGTTCACCGAGCTCCTCTCCGCAGGCCGGTTCCGTTTGGTGTGATGCCGTGATATGGTGTTACGGTTGGCTATGATGTGTTACGGGGATATGTCGGGTTACGGAGATCCGAAATCTTCGGTGTGATCTTCGTGGCGTGGCGCCAACGACAGGCGGGCGACCACAGTTCTAAGAGCCTGTGCATGATTTGCATTTTAACTACATATTTTGATACTTTGCATTTTATGTCTATCTTCTGTATTTTGTATCTGTGGTTCTGTATTTCTGCTTCACATACTCAGTACACATTCCGTACTGACCCCCTTTCCTCGGGGGCTGCGTTTCATGCCGCGCAGGTACTCCTAGGTGAGCTAAAGATACTAGCAGGAAACGTTCCAGCGGGATTGGCGAGCTCCACTTGTTCCGGAGTGCTGCCGAGTCAGAGTTTGTGCGTGTTATGATATCCGAGTCATGTTAGAGACTTTGCAGACAGAGTCATGTGCATCAGATGTCAGTTGTGAGCGGCTCTATAAGCCGTCGTTTTGTTATACGTGATATTACAGATTTTGTACGTTCGCAAGTTTGTGCTTGATTTGAAATTATGTATTTATGATTTGATCAAGGGCCCAATGTGAGTGCGAGTGTTACGATAGTCTGAGGGTTCGCTCGGCCCTGAATAGGGGTCGGGTGCCCATCACGCCCTATCAGAAATTGGGGTGTGACAGGAAGGATGTTATATCCCGTATTTTTGTACGATGAATTATTCGTAAGCTAATCGACATAAGTCCAAGGACAAGATTATTTTTGGATATGAGACAAGGACTTTTAATCCCCGATTTTAATTAGTGCACGAATTGCTTATAAATTTTATTTGGTATAGAAATATTAGTGGAGATTAAGGATTAATTAACCATGATTAGATTATTAAGTGGGGATTAGTGATTAATTAAGATTAATTAAGTTAATGAGACCACTAAGTGGGCCCCGCAAAATGTGGCTAAATCTGATTGGTACTAAAAGGAGCAGCAAGGTTAGGGATTTAAGTTGAAGAAGATGAAATGGTGCAAATGGTGCAAGTCATTATGGAATCTGCCCAAATTAAATTTGAGGTAAGGTTTCTTCTTTTGTCATAAAATTGGAGTTAATGATGTTGTAATGAAGAGATTAATTTGTATTAAGTGGAATTGGAAGTAAGAAAATTGCATGATTAGTGTTGGTGTTGAAATGGACAGAATTGGAGTTGCTTAAATTAGATTGGGTTGATTGTTGTTGTTGCTATTATTGTTATGGATTATGTGTTAAAAGTGAAGGGATTGTATATGTTAATGTTAAATCTCCGTTTGGGCCGTGTTGGGGCTGTTCTAATCTAAAAATGGTGGATTAATTTCGATTAATGTTGTCGTTATTGTTGTCATTGACTATATGATGAAAGTGAAGGAATTTGATAGTTAAGGTTATAGTTGTATTGTATTCGAGAAGGATATGGTTCTGGTGGTGTTGTTGTTCTTGTTAAATTGGAGGACTAAGTGTAGTAAGATCATGCATTGTGTTGTTGTAATGTTCGACTGTTGTAAGGTCGTTGCGACGAAGTGTTGTGGCTATAGATTATTAAGAGTAACTTGAATATGTCGTAGTCGTTATGTTAAAGATTATGGAATGTCGTAATGTGTAGGCTGATTTGGAATGTTGTGCGGGCTGTCTCGGGGCATTCTTGAATCTTGTCTTGGCTAACTTTGATATAGTACTTGAACGTGTGGTTGTTGATGTTAACTTGGTCGTTTCATAGTTAGCTTGAATGAAAGGGAAATGAACGATATAGGAGAAATGCCGCCCAATTTTCTAGAAATAAGCTACTAACGTCGGAATACGTTTTGAACCTTTCCGTAGCTTCACCATAGTTCTTAACGTTTTAATATAGGTTGAGGTACTTCGGACAGCGTATACGTATTGTATCACGGATAAGCGTTGAAGGTATGTAAAGCTATCCTTTCTTTCTTTTGGCATGATTTATATGAAACGAACAAATGACGAATGTACGAGCTCCTATTCTTAGAGACACTAGGATGGCTAATGTCCTTGACTTCCATAAGCTATTTCATGTTATCTTGATACGTGTCTATGATTCCAGAGGTTCTATTTGATATAATCTATCGTGATACTCAAAGAACACTTGTCATGACTATCGTCTTTGATACTCGAGTGTTAGTTCATTTTACATATTCCATTGAGTCTCAGATGATGATTTAGTTTGCATATAGTTGCTCACTATTCTCGCTCGTGCATGGGCACCCATACGGACCGATTAACCATAATCAGCGTATAGACAGATTGGACATATGCAAAAGTCAGTCATCAGACCATAGTTGGCATAATCAGATCTTATACATACAAAGAAGTGAACCGTCGCCCCCAAAATATGACACAAATACATATATACATATGGCTATCAAAATACGGGGGGACGTCCAAAACACAAATCACACGGACATGACTAAACAGTGACTACCCATACCCACACATGTATGTCTACAGACCTCTAAGAGTAATAACAAAATCATATGACGGGACAGGGCCCCGCCGTACCCGTGAATAACATATGCACATATACAATAACAGAATCCGGATCAAAGTATAGGCTCCAGAACAAGGGAGCGCTCCAAGACGGTCGAACAGAGTCCTAAGCTGGTGGATCACCCAAATAAGTATTTGTACGCGTGGCATGAAACGCGACCCCCCGAAGAAAGGGGTCGGTACGGAATATGTACTGAGTATGCAAAGCAGGAAAAACAGTAAATAGGATCATAATCAAAAAGAGATACAGAAAGTAAATGCAATATCCAAAATATCAAAATGCTTACTCATTAAAACACAAATCATGCATGGGGCTCTTAGAATATGGTCGCCCGCCCGTCATTGGCGCCATAACACATCATACTCCAGAAGGTTTCATATCTCCGTAACCCGACATATCACATAACACATCATAACACCAAATATACACGGTACCCGGCCCTCTAGCGAGGGGCTCGGCGAACCGGACACATCATACTCCGGAATATAACATAGTGCGCACGATAACATAACCGGCCCGGGACTCGGCGAAGGATGTAACAACCATATGCACGAACAGAGTCGTGAGAAACTATATGCAGTTTAAAACATTCCAAGACTCAATAGAATAATCAAAGTGAACCATCATTTAAAAACCAAGGCGATACTCAAATCAAGTTTCTTCCGAATGTCGTTCGAAAATATATCAATAGAACTTTAGGACTCATAGATACGTATCAAACCATACGAAATAACTTATGGAAATTAGGGGCATAATCGTCATTACAAACTCGATAGAGAAGTAAGTGATCGATGCTCGAGGGTTAAGACGATAGTCGCACTAAATCCCTTCAAAAGTTGTTAGCATTACACACGGGAAAGTCTCGGGGCCCACGGACGAGTATCAAACCGATCCGGGTCCATCTACGTAAGTTGGAGACCTTATTCGTTATAGAATCTCCTACGAACGTTTCGAAGCGATCCGAGCTCGTCTATGAAAGTTACGGTCGTTCGTAGTTATAGAATCCTTTAAAAACAACATTCTTTATGCAACATTTGAAATTCAACTGTACAAAAGACTTAAAACCATAATTTGACCATATTAAGAACGTTAACATTAAGAAGTGAATAAGAATCGTATACGCGCTCGGATCTTAAGAATGGAGTTACCCCGAGACTCGTGTCATAGCCTAATTACAACTAAGACATGCCAAAAGAAAGAAAGGATAAGCTTCACATACCTCGTCCGCTTCCTAAGCTAATCCAAACTTACGTCTCGGCTTCTCAAAATCTACAATGATATCATTTGACACCAAACATTAGTCATAATCACTTAGGAATTCAATTCTAAGCTATCACTTGATCTACAGAAATTTGGGCAGCATTTCCCCTGTAAACTCAACAACCCCGAGAATTCAACTCGGCCAAATCTTCAACAACAATCCCAACAACCATACCAACAACATCAACAATCAATTCAAAATGCATTCTAACGTCAATAACTCTTTTCTACATAATTCGACAACATTCCATTTATATTCAAATTAACTACATATGATCAAGCCAACACCAATGCTTATACATTCAAATACTAATCCGAAACCTTCAAACGATATTCATGAACACTTTAAACAATTCACACAAGCAATCCAACCAATGGGCAACATCACCCGAAACCTCTCAAATTCCATAAGAACAACGACAACACATTTCTTTTTTCCAAATTCATTAACTACACCACGATCCACACATTGACAACATAATTCTCATAAATTCAAGAAACTATGCTAAAATCACATTAACTTTTACAACAACCCACAAACAATTACAACTTCAATTTAAATCATTAAACCTTCATCTTCATCATATAATCCACAACAATCATCAACTAATACACTAAATAAAATTAGTCCATCATAGTCTACCAAAACAGCCCCTATACGGCCACACTTCAACACACAACATATCATGATTTCCATCCATTTTTACACACTACAACACATTCAAAACATCCATAACACAGCTAATTCCAACCATTTAACCCACATAAAACAACCCCTTAATCCATAAATCTCAACAAAATAACAAACTAGTTTATAACGCTATTTTCTCCGTTCTAATCCGTTAAAACTCTAATTAAACTTGTTAACAATGAAAAAGGGACCTTAGTCTTACCTTAAGTATGCAGCCAGCACGTCACCCTCTTCTTCTTGGCTAATTTTTAGCCCAAATTGAAGGCAACGCAACGTACAACACTTTTCTCTTCATGAGCTTCGCGATTCGGGGCTTAGATTGTGGTCAAAATTTGGTTTCTCTCTCTACCTCTCCTCTCTCTCTCTCCATCTCTGAAAATTCTGGACGTTTTGGTCTGAAAAATGAAGGAGAAAGCTGAAAATTTCACTTAAATGGCATGGGTATTGGGCCTGACCCGACTTGGAATCGGGTTGGGCCGAATCCACTGTTCCATAATTCGACCTTTCTACTTTAAAATATTCATATCTCCTTATCCCGATGTCACCTGTGGGCCCACGACCTATGGTTGGAAAGCTAATTCAATTATCTACAACTTCTATCTTTGGTATTTTTCCAAATTCCAAACTTATAATACCATTTCTGCCCCTCAAAGTCAGATCACCCGAAAACGTTACTTAAAAATATTTGCTTGGAGGACTTCCACTTTGATTTGGCTCAAGGGTCCTTCTTGAGTTGTGTTTAACTTCACATATATTATTCATATAACTTGTCATATGCCAAAAAAAAAAAATCTCGACATGTGGACCCCACCTCAGCTTATGAATAATCCAACGTACAAAAATACGGGATATAACATTAAAAGTCTCAACCTCGTATCCGGAATAGTCCCGTCCCTTAACTTTCCATGGTTAGCTCGGAATGTCCCAATGTACAAAATACGGGATATAACATCCTCCCCCCCTTTAGAACATTCGTCCTCGAATGTTAAACTAGCCTTACAGGGTCTTATAAATGCTTCGGGGGAGGGTCCCTTTTATGGCTATCACGTACAGTTCATTCATCAATCAGCATAACCAAATGAGGAATTTAGATTACTTGTATACATAGGAAATAAGTGGGGATACCTATTCTTCCTCTTCTTGCCGAACCTCGTAACACCGTTCAAGGGTGACACTTTCAGAAATACCCAATTGCCGATCCGTAACCCGAAGTATCGATGCCGATCATACGCATATGACTTCTGTCGACTCTGAACTGCTAATAACCGTTCCTGAGTGAGTTTCACTTTGTCGACTGCTTGCTGGATCATATCTAGGTCAACTAATTTAGTTCCATCAACATCAACTAGCCATCGGTGACCTGCACTTCTTGCCATACAGAGCCTATACGGCCATCCGGATGCTAGAATGGTAGTTATTATTATAGGCAAACTCTATAAGTGGCAATGATCATCTCGCCTATCTCGAAATTTATAACACGGCCCGCAACATATCTTCTAGCGTCCGAGTAGTACGCTCGGTCCGTCCGTTAGTCCGAGGGTGACATACCGTATTAAGACTTACTTGTGGTTCAATGGTCATTAGTCCTTACATCCTTGTCACCATTTACCTTTACACTCCGAGTGCTCACCCAACATGACTTTGTCGTTAGTGCATATTATGGTTATGCCCTTCAAACTATTCCTCCTAGTTCCTTCCCAGGGCTACTTATCCAAGGTATGTATACGTAATGGTTCAGCACCCTTCGCTATCATTCACCGTATAGCTACATTTATGGCAACTCATCATTCGAGTTCAAACTAAATCTTTGGGCTCTTGCCACAATTTTTCCTTTAACTTCCTACCACAACCGTTTCTTTAACCTTTATCTCTCAAAACTTGCAATACAACCCAAAAGCATAGGGCTACGGAAATTCTTACTCCCTTCCGATTCTCTCATAACACATGTATACGTGTTTTTGATTTCCTTGTGTTGGCGATTATTTCGAACTCTGGCTCCAAGTTAATAAATCTTCCTTTATGGAGCATGAAAATACCATAATCTCTTTCAAGTTCAATATGTTCCCCCCCTTTTTATTAAGGGGTCCTAACACACCAATAAGTTTTTAGATATCCATCGCCTTCGGCACTTATCTCTTCGAGAGTTAGAAATCTCTTGAACATCGTTGCACGGCCTAATCTTTCTTTCCTTTACTTCTCATTTTTCGTTGTGGTCATTATTCTTTCGTTCCACTTATCGAAGTCTATATTCTACACAAGTCCTCTTTGGTTCCATACCACCACACTCCATCTTTCTCACACGCCTACCTCTCACATTTTTATCCAAATCCTCTTGCTTTACTCGTTTTTTTTCCCCGACATTTTGGTCACCTTACCTACCGTCTACCTACTTCCTTTCTTTCCCAAATATCATTATCTTAGAACTTCCCAAGCTCAATCCGTAGCGAAAACAGCATCGGCTTGCCTTATAACATTTGTGCCATTTTTTTTTTCTTTCACTTAAACTTCATTACCCTGTCCGATTAATGCCTCCCAATTTGTCACAACGTCGATTGCTGGGACTCACATACCCGCTAATATAGCCATGTATGGGACATCATATACATACGTATACATAATCGCTACCATTCTGTTTACAAAATATTTCCAAACGCCATTTAACTTACCCCGCTTCGAAAGCTGTGATGTACCTTCTTTCTTTTTCACTGGTTCAGTCGGCCTCGTTCTACACGACCTCTTAAGGTTTCTGCCCACTCCGCAGACTCTAATTTTTCCTTAGATCAACCTAGCTTCTCATTTGCTTCTTACGTCTGAATTTGTAAGACTTTCAGAAAACTTCCCAGGGGGTCACCCATCCTAAGATTGCTCCCACTCCAGCACGCTTAACTTTGGGACTCTGATGAAATTCGATGCTCTAACGTTAGTATGATCGCGTCGACCTCGTCGCGTGACCTTCAGCACATAATCTGGAGTAAGTTGAAGTCTGGACGGATTCCAAAACGTTCTCATAACACATCTCCCGCCGAATTAGAAAGGGTCCCGTACTTCAATCAATAATTATCTAATACTTGTAGGCATTCCAAATTCTCAGTTAGGTGGCATTTATATTCCAACGATAAGTGTCCAAAATTCTCTTGAAATAGTATCTTTACCTCAACCGATACCATCTACTTCCTTTGATGAAATTACATTGCACCATCTATTCCCTAAGCCTACCGTCTTGTCGCTTAAAGATTCCATTATTTTTTAGGTGAAGTCGTGTGCACGTAGTATCCCTTTATGCTTTATGCCTTTTTACCCTTACTGTGTGCCCAACATAGGCTTCTAACTTACTCAAAACACACCAAGTTCGTCTCAATAATAGCCTTATCTTATCACCATTCGTCACCATACCTTTAAATTCATAACTATGTCCTTTTCATTCCACATTCGTACTCGTTCAATTACGTCTATCTTGGGTGCTTCCTTTGGTATCCCCTTACCATATTTCTCCAGTCTACGTCCCTCCTTTTCTGCGCACGAGGAGCTTTATAACACTGCTACATTTCCGGAAAATATTACTCCCACATAATCCCTTTCTTATTTATAAATCCTATTCTATTCACCCCTATTTGTTCTTATGATCTTATCATGCCAATTATCATTTCCTAGCACTCCCTCTACTTTGTTATTCGTCTCTCTATAATCGGTCTTTCACCGTTCCGTCACCGATATTTCTCGTGTTCGCGGCTACCCCGTCATCACCTGTTACTACACTGTTATCTTACCCGCTTTTCTTTTCACCTCCTCTTTTTTTTTGCGCTCGCTATCGTCCGTTATCTCGTAATTTTTTGTTTTGTGCTTTCCCTATAGAAGAACTTCATAAATCCCTCCTAATCAATAGCTCACCTTTGTACTTTAGCCACACCGATCACGTCATACCTTTTAGTCACTTCCTCGCTAGACTTTGCTCATTTTCATAACATTCCTTATTATATTCACATAATATCCGTTCGTAATCAACCTCATAGTGTCACACTTCTCAACTTTTGCCCTTTCGGTCAATCTTATCTTTAATATCTCACAAGCCGTTGTCTTTGTCAAGCACCTTTATATCCGTCACAACCCTCTTTTTTTGTACTCTGGTCTCAATTGTACTATTATTTCTTCTGGCTATAATCTCGTTATAAGTTATCCATGCTTATTAATTCAGTTGGTACCTTAATATAACACTCCATCAAGATTTGCCAATCTCTTCTAACTCATCTCTTAATATCACAAGCCCTTTCCAAATTCTTTTTACCATGTCGATACCGACCTCTTAATTACCATTACCGCCAATTCAAGTAATTAATTTATTTTTCAAGGTCAGCCATACTTGCAACTTAGTAAAATTCTATCTTTACTATTAACACGACCTTTCAAGACATATTACAAACCCCTATCTCATTCCCTTCTTATTTCCTGGAAAAATTTCGGCAGAGTTTCCTCTATATTTCTTACTATCTCAAAACCTGTACGCAAGAAATACCAACAATGCCTCACAGGGCCAACACGTATATATACATATTATATCATATCACAGCCACACAGGGCTCCCAGTATCGACAACAGTATGAAAATAATGGACTTACCTCGTATGTCTAATTCGAACTGCACCTGTTACACTTTCCTGTGTACTTTTCCTTTCTAACATTTTTGACTTTATATCCCCATCATACTTTAATGCCTTAGCCGACATATGCCTTTCGTACCTTTGCTTACCTGCGTGCTTTGTAACTTCCAATATCGTTAGTCGCTTCCTTCTGTCGATGTCGTCCTTCTGCTCAAATCAAGGGTTAGTACAAGGAATTTCATTTCCTATGACTTGGCTCTATCGCACGATCTAAGACAGAAAAAGGGTCACCGATTCCTAAATGCCCCGCAGCCTCCTGTTTATAAGTGTGGCCGGCTTCACACCATAAACAAGACTCTGCCGGACACGGTCTGTAGACAATCCGAGGACGAACCGCTCTGATACCACTTTTGTCACGACCCAACCCCGTAGGCCGTGACTAGTGCCCGAGCTGGGCACCCATACGGACCGATTAACCATAATCAGCGTACAGATAGATTGGACATATGCAAAAGTCAGTCATCAGACCATAGCTGGCATAATCAAATCTTATACATACAAAGAAGTGAACCGTCGCCCCCAAAATATGTCACAAATACATATATACATATCGTCCGTCGGCAAATGATATCACATATAAGCCGGCAAGGCTATCAAAATACGGGGGGACGTCCAAAACACAAATCACACGGACATGACCGAACAAAGTGACTACCCATACCCACACATGTATGTCTACGGACCTCTAAGAGTAATAACAAAATCATATGACGGGACGTGGCCCCGCCGTACCCGTGAATAACATATGCATATATACAATAATAGAATGCGGATCAAAGTATAGGCTCCGAACAAGGGAGCGCTCCAAGACACCGAACAGAGTCCTAAGTTGGTGGATCACCCAAATAAATATCTGTACCTGCGTGGCATGAAACGCAGCCCCCGAAGAAAGGGGGTCAGTACGGAATATGTACTGAGTATGCAAAGCAGGAAAAACAGTAAATAGGATCATAATCAGAACAAGAGATACAGAAAGTAAATGCAATATCCAAAATACCAAAATGCTTACTCATTAAAACACAAATCATGCATGGGGCTCTTAGAATATGGTCGCCCGCCCGTCATTGGCGCCATAACACATCATACTCCAGAAGGTTTCAAATCTCCGTAACCCGACATATCACGTAACACATCATAACGCCATAACACATATAACACCAAATATACACGGCCGGCCCTCTAGCGAGGGGCTCGGCGAACCGGACACATCATACTCCGAATATAACATAGTGCGCACGATAACATAACCGGCCGGGACTCGGTGAAGGATGTAACAACCATATGCACGAGCGAGTCGTGAGCAACCATATGCAATTTTAAAACATTTTCAAAGACTCGATAGAATAATCAAAGTGAACCATCATTTAAAAACCAAGGCGATAGTCAAATCAAGTTTCTTCCGAATGTCGTTCGAAAATATATCAAATAGAACTTTAGGACTCATAGATACGTATCAAACCATATGAAATATCTTATGGAAATTAGGGGCATAATCGTCATTACAAACTCGATAGAAAAGTAAGTAAGCGACGCTCGAGGGTTAAGACGATAGTCGCACTAAATCCCTTCAAAAGTTGTTAGCATTACACACGGGAAAGTCTCGGGGCCCACGGACGAGTATCAAACCGATCCGGGTCCATCTACGTAAGTTGGAGACCTTATTCATTATAGAATCTCCTACGAACGTTTCGAAGCGATCCGAGCTCGTCTATGAAAGTTACGGTCGTTCGTAGTTATAGAATCCTTTAAAAACAACATTCTTTATGCAACATTTGAAATTCAATTGTACAAAAGACTTAAAAGCCATAATTTGACCATATTAAGAACATTAACATCAAGAAGTGAATAAGAATCGTATACGTGCTCGGATCTTAAGAATGGAGTTACCCCGAGACTCGTGTCATAGCCTAATTACAACTAAGACATGCCAAAAGAAAGAAAGGGTAAGCTTCACATACCTCGTCCGCTTCCTAAGCTAATCCAAACTTACGTCTCGGCTTCTCAAAATCTACAATGATATCATTTGACACCAAACATTAGTCATAAGCACTTAGAAATCCAATTCTAAGCTATCACTTGATCTACAGAAATTTGGGCAGCATTTCCCCTGTAAACTCAACAACCCCGAGAATTCAACTCGGCCAAATCTTCAACAACAATCCCAACAACCATACCAACAACATCAACAATCAATTCAGAATGCATTCTAACATCAATAACTCTTTTCTACATAATTCGACAACATTCCATTTATATTCAAATTAACTACATATGATCAAGCCAACACCAATGCTTATACATTCAAATACTAATCCGAAACCTTCCAAATGATATTCATGAACACTTTAAACAATTCACACAAGCAATCCAACCAATGGGCAACATCACCCGAAACCTCTCAAATTCCATAAGAACAACGACAACACATTTCTTTTTTTCCAAATTCATTAACTACACCACGATCCACACATTGACAACATAATTCTCATAAATTCAAGAAACTATGCTAAAATCACATTAACTTTTACAACAACCCACAAACAATTACAACTTAAATTTAAATCATTAAACCTTCATCTTCATCATATAATCCACAACAATCATCAACTAATACACTAAATAAAATTAGTCCATCATAGTCTACCAAAACAGCCCCTATACTGCCACACTTCAACACACAACATATCATGATTTTCATCCATTTTTTTTTCACACTACAACACATTCAAAACATCCATAACACAGCTAATTCCAACCATTTAACCCACATAAAACAACCCCTTAATCCATAAATCTCAACAAAATAACAAACTAGTTTATAACGCTATTTTCTCCGTTCTAATCCGTTAAAACTCTAATTAAACTTGTTAACAATGAAAAAGGGACCTTAGTCTTACCTTAAGTATGCAGCCAACACGTCACCCTCTTCTTCTTGGCTGATTTTTAGCCCAAATTGAAGGCAACGCAACGTACAACACTTTTCTCTTCATGAGCTTCGCGATTCGGGGCTTAGATTGTGGTCAAAATTTGGTTTCTCTCTCTACCTCTCCTCTCTCTCTCTCTCCATCTCTGAAAATTCTGGACGTTTTGGTCTGAAAAATGAAGGAGAAAGCTGAAAATTTAAATTAAATGGCATGGGTATTGGGCCGACCCGACTTGGAATCGGGTTGGGCCGAATCCTTGTTCAGCTCGACCTTTCTACTTTAAAATATTCATATCTCCTTATCCCGATGTCACCTGTGGGCCCACGACCTATGGTTGGAAAGCTAATTCAATTATCTACAACTTCTATCTTTGGTATTTTTTCAAATTCCAAACTTATAATACCGTTTCTGCCCCTCAAAGTCAGATCACCCGAAAACGTTACTTAAAAATATTTGCTTGGAGGACTTCCACTTTGATTTGGCTCAAGGGTCCTTCTTGAGTTGTGTTTAACTTCACATATATTATTCATATAACTTGTCATATGTCAAAAAAAAATCTCGACATGTGGACCCCACCTCAGCTTATGAATAATCCAACGTACAAAAATACGGGATATAACATTAAAAGTCTCAACCTCGTATCCCGAAATAGTCCTGTCCTTAACTTTCCATGGTTAGCTCGGAATGTCCCAATGTATAAAATACGGGATATAACATCTTTCACCGACTCCGGGTCGGGTATGTATTCGTGCACAGTTTCACTGCATTGTTCACTGATTCCCTCACTAGAGGGCCGGGTATGATATATATATATATATATATATATATATATATATATATAAATGATGATATGATGATATGATGATGTGATGATGGCACCGAGTCCGATGATGGGCCGGGCATGGTATACATGTATACGACTTAGTCACCAAGTCCATAATGGGCCGGATATGGTATATGATATAACTATGCATGATTTTATTTCATAAGGCACAGGTACAGTGATTTCTTGATTATCATACTTGTCTCCTGGAATCTCTATTTTAGTTATGATCTTCCTTATTGTATTTCATGCTTTATATACTCAGTACATATTTCGTACTGACCCCCTCTCTTCGGAGGGCTGCGTTTCATGCCCGTAGGTACAGATACTCGATTTGGTGATCCTCCAACTTAGGACTCCTACTCAGCTGTCTTGGAGTGCTCCATTGTTCCGGAGCCTAGACTTTTGATACTAATCTTTTGATGTATATATATATATATATATATGTTTATCCAGGGGTACGGCGGGGCCCTGTCCCGTCATATTTCACTATTGATACTCTTAGAGGTCTGTAGACATATGTGTGGGTTGTTTATAGACGTTGTTCAGCTGTGTCAATGTGACTTATTTTGGGACGTTGTATGTAGCGGCAGCCTTGTCGGCTTGCATATATAATTGGGATGTTCCCGTACGTTGTGGCAGCCTTGTCGGCTTGCGTATATAATTGGGATGTTCCCGTACGTTGTGGCAGCCTTGTCGGCTTGTGTATTATGTTATCTTTTGATTGGTTGTGACTCCTCAGGAGACAGGTTACCTTGATGTATATATGTGACGTTCTGAGATAACATCTTGTCTTTGCAAGCTTCCATATTACGTTTAGTTTCAGTTTGATTATATCTAACAGGTACGTGTACGAGTGTCCAACTCGGGCACTAGTCTCGACCCATGGGGTTGGGTCGTGACACAATCCAGCAAGTATATATACATCAATAACAAGGTACCATGTAGTAACAACGAGCCACAAACATTTCACGATGAGCCCAGATACGATTACCATTACACTTCTCCAATTTTTCTTTCCTTCAAAATACGCATCAATGATAACAACAACAAGTTACTCCAACAATTTCCAGCCACAACACAACCCAAAAAATATAAGGCAACTCAGCCCACACAACAACAATAATAACTTATCTGATTTCTCGTAATTAATTTCGTAGTTCCCATCTCACAATTTAGTTATGTCTGGGACTAACATAAATATATCAAGAAGAGGAGGATTCTTACTTTATGTGCCAAGAACTACTCTTCTTTCACCTTACTTCACTTCGAAGAAATCTCCAATTTTCTATCATCTGGAGAAAATCGACGTGAGCGTAATCTCTACGTCGTTCTTCACATTTTGCTTCAACGTAAGGAAAGTTCCCTTCTACCTCAATCATTATTGCAAGTTTTGCTGATAAAACAATTTATCCAAAGTGGGACGAGAGGAAATCAGTATTAATATAGCTGCTGCCTAATTTAGGATGTTGTAGCCCTTACTCTTTCTATTTTTGGAACTACTAAGTAAGGACATCAAATATATTTCTCTTGGTGGAATGTGGGGTCTGCCCCTAAATATCTATTTTATTACTTACCCATAATTGATGTCCCAAAACGTGTCACCTACCAGAATATCAACTTAGTATTAGTCATATGACTCTTGCTTATCATAGTCCCACGTGGACATGGAAATGCACTCACTTGTCCCCTTAATTTTCTAATTGAATTACTTTATCTCCCACTCTTTGTTATATCCCGTATTTTTATACGACGGATTATTCGTAAGCTAATCGGCATAAGTCCAAGGACAAGATTATTATGGATATGAGACAAGGACTTTTAATCCCCGATTTTTATTAATGCACGAAGTGCTTATAAATTTTAATTGGCATGGAAATATTAATGGAGATTAGGGGTTAATTAACCATGATTGGATTATTAAGTTGGTATTAGTGATTAATTATGAATAATTAGCCTAATTAGATCACTAAGTGGGCCCCACAACACATGGACAATTATGATTGGCTCATAAATCATAGTGGGACACATGTCACATGGTTGGACACATGTCAACCATATGGACAACATATAAATATGGAAATAATGACCAAGCTATTCATTTTCATCTTCAACATTTTGTGAAGCATAGAGAGAGAAAGGGAGCAGCCATGGCTGCTACTGTTCACGGCCAGCCATGGCTGTTTTTAAAAAAAAAAAAAATTCTTGCTTTGATTTAATTCCAAGGTGATTTACAAGTTCAAGGAGGTGATAGCAACATTGGATATTGAATCGAGGAAGAAGAAATTGCGAAATTGGAGCAACTAAGAGTAGAAATTCCTCCGAGAAAATTGTGGTAAGATTTTCCTATTTTATGGTGTAGTTGTGTTAATAAAGTTGTAATGAAATTATAAAAATTGAATTGGACGAAATCGGAAGTAAGAAAATACATGAAATTGTTGTTATGTGAAATCGTGGGTTGAGATGGATTTGGAATTATTATGGGGTGAGTTGTGAGAATTTTATGTATATCATCATTGTTGGTATTTCTTGTGTGAATGGAGGATAATTAGAAAGTTGGGTTAGGCGAATATATAGGGGAAATGCTTTGCCCGATTTTCGTTAAGTCCTTGAATAATGAAAAACCCTAAACGAGACATATAAGTTAAAGAATAAGTTCTATAAGCGACGGCCTACGGATTTACGAACTAGAAAATATAGTTACTAACGATAACGTTACTCTTATATTAAATAGGCGAGCGACGAGGCGAACGGATTTACGGATAGTCGCTAACAGGTATGTAAAGCCTATCCCTTCTTTCTTTTGGCATGTTCTAGATGTAAGTTTGATACAATATGAGCTTCGGGGTAACTTTATTCATAAGTTCCGAGCATGTTTATGATTCTTATTCACCTCTTGATATTGGAATTCTTAATATAGTCGAGCTATTGCTCTCGAGTCTCTTATGTGATTAGATAGTAAATGATGCATAAAGAGTTCCTATTCTTAAAGGATTCTATAATGAATAACGTCCTTAACTTTCATAAGCTGTCTCGTATTAATTTGATACATGTCTATGATCCCTGAGGTTTTATTTTGATATAGTTCATAATGATGTTCAAAGAGTACTTAATATGGCTATCATCCTGATACTCGAGCGTTGGTTAGTCTACTTATCTATTGAGTCTCAAAAGATGATTTATATGCATATGGTTATTCACTACTCTGCTCGTGCATACTGTTATTACATCTTTCACCGAGCCCCTCACTAGAGGGCTGGGTACGGTATATATGTATTATGGTGTTATGCTGTGTTATGGTGTTATGCTGTGATATGGAGTTATGCTGTGATACGGAGTTATGCTGTGTTCTGGAGTATGCTGTGTTATGGCGCCAAAGACGGGGTGGCGACCATGTTCACCGAGTCCTATAATGGGCCGGATATGATATATGATATTGACATGCATGATTTGTGTTTCAAAAGCAAGCATTTTGGTATTTTGGTTATTGTACTCGTTTCTGTATTTCTTATTTCGGTTATAATCCGTTTCTTCGTATTTTATGCTTTATATACTCGGTACATATATTTCGTCGACCCCCTTTCTTCGGGGGTGCGTTTCATGCCCGCGAGTACGGATTCTTGCTTAGGTGATCCTCGGCTTAGGGCTCTACTCAATTTGTCTTGGAGTGCTCGGTTGTTATATTCCGTATTTTGTACATTGGGATATTCCGAGCTAACCGCGATAAGTTAAGGACAAGGTTATATTTTTTTCCGATTTTGTTAGAGTGCATAAGTTGCATATTCATTGTTACACCTCGCATTTTGCACTTTCGGATATTTTGAGACAATGGCGGAAAGTTTAGGGCAAGGTCATTTTTCGGTTCCGTTGTAATGCGTAAGTCGTTGGAAAATATTATTAGTGAGGAAATATTGAGGAAGACTGAGGGCAAAAAGGGAAATTTGCAAAATGGCATTATGGTAATTTTGTAAAAAGGCTAGGGGCAAGAAGGTAATTTCACACCAATTCTAGAAAAAAAAAAGAAGTCATGAAAGGAGAAATGAAGAAAACTCTAGAAAAGAAAAGGGAGAAAGAAAAGGAAAATTCTAGAGAGGGGCATGTGCCCCTCACATGCTTGCCACATATATATATATATAAGTTGTCATCTTTTAATTAAGAGAGGGGAAAGAAAGAAAGAAAGCAAGAGAAAAAAAAAGGGGAGGAGAAGCACGGCCAAGGGGGCTGGCCGAAACCAGCCCCTCCAATTTGATCCCGAAAAATTTGTTTCTTTATGTTTTCATGCTAATCGGAAGGCCCTCGTCGATATGGAATGGTTGTTGGAATAAGAAGTTCCTCCGTTGTTGCTATGGACACCCTTAGCCGTGGAAGAAGTGAAAGAAAAAGGTATGAATTCAATTCTCTTTCATGTGTTATGGATGATTGTGAGTATTGTAGAGCGTAGAAAGGGACGAAATATGTGAAAATATGTGTGTATGTGAGGTGTAGCCGTGGTGTATGTAGTGTGTAAAGATGGTGAATTAATCGTATTTAGTATGTTTTGTGTTGTTGTAATGTGTTGAAACTAATGAAATTCATGGAAATATTGATGTGGTATTGAGCCGTGCATGTTGGTGTTGTAGCCGTGAGCATGTTGTATGGAATAGGAGTAAGGAATTAAGTCTATGTAGTAATTTGATTGTTATGTTATGGATTATGTAATGTTAAAATAGATGAAATGTGTGAAGTTGTGTGAATTGTGGTGTGGCCGAATGGTGGCTGGTTGGTATGGAAAGAATGGATGAATTTATGTAGTGTGTTGTTTGTTGTTGTAATGTCAAGAAATGGATGAGAATTCATCAAAGTGTATGTGTTATGGTTGTGGCCGAAAATGATCATATTTGGTAAGTTGTGGTAAAATGGTGTAGTAAATGAATTGTTTGAATATTGTGTGGATTGCTTGGAATGTTCTTAAATCGTGTGTAAATGGTTGCGGATTAGTAATGAATATGTGAGCATTGGAATTAAATTGAATGTAAGTAGTGTGTCATGGAATTGTAAGAAAAAAATTGGGAATGTTAGAATGTATTTTGGGTTGAATATTGGCATTATTGATGATAGTTTGGCCGGGTTGAATTCCCGAATGGTTGCTGATTAAAGTTGGCCGAGTGAGAGTCTCGGGGATGTCATATTTACAGAGGAAATGCTGCCGAAATTTCGGTAGCTTATAAGTGAACTTGCATGAAAAATTAAGGCGAACACAAGTTAATGAATCTAATGATCATATGGGTCCTTTTGAATGTAGATAAGCAAGTTGGGATGAACAAGTATAACTAGCAAGGCGGCGCAGGTATGTGAGGCTTACTTTTCTTTTATGGCATGTCCTAGAGCTAATAAGTTGTGATATAATGTGTACTTGGGGTAATTCCGCTCCTGATTTCTGAGTCTGTTTATGATTCTGACTTATGTCATATGTAAGCATGTTAGTATCACTAAGCTGTGTATGTTTGATAAATGAGTAAGTACAAGGAGGTTCTGTAACTAAAAGAGTTCTGTAAGTACGAACATTCCTAACTTCGGTATGTTATCTCAATTCTGGATCGAAGTGGGCCCACGATTTCCGACCCCTCCCTTATGTGCGTCTGTATGGTATCTGGTGTGTTTATCGCTTCTGATCCCCCGAAAGTTCTGTATGATTAAACGTTCCTTACTTCTGTAAATGATCTCGGATTTTTGCGTTGGGAAGTCTGTTTGATATGATATGCTTTGACCACCTGATCTGATACGTCCTGGCGTTCTGACACGATAATTGCAACGTCTGGTAAGGATTGATCTGAAATTTGCTTCTGAGCCTCAGATATCGGTAAGAATATTCATTTGTCGAGTCTTGATTTATATACATATGTTTCTGCACTACTCTGCTCGTGCAAGGCTCAATGTATCTTTCATTGCGTCCGGGCCGGGTTACGATATGTTATCGTGCGCGTTACGCTCGCACGCCGTGGTTATGTACGCTCACCGCGTCCCGGGCCGGAGGTTCGTTATCGTGCACCTCTCTTGCATTGTTCACGCGTCCCTCATAGGCGGGCGGGCTCGTTTTATGATATGATATTATGATGTGATGTTATGGGGTGGTGGCCAGGATGGCATTTGATCTGTCTGTTCACCGCGTCCCGTACTAGAGGGCCGGGTTCTGTTACCGCGCCCCTCACTGGAGGGCCGGGTTCTGATATATGTGCGCTACGGCGTTCTGATTATATGCATATTTGATAAATGACTCTGACTCTGTTACCGCGTCCCTCAAAGAGGGCGGGATACGTTATACGATATGGGCATGATCGTTTCGATGCTACGCGTATGTTTACGTTCGCATATGAACCTTTGATTTTGTGTGATACGTACGTACGCGTGGTACGCAACAGCGGTACGTATGATATGTCTACGGCACCGTATGTTCCGTACAACCGCGGTCGACATTATGTTCGCTCCGCACCCCCGATTCCGATTAAGTTCCGTTCGTATACCCCTTGCACACCTCGCTTCGTTCACGAATACGTCCGATGTACTCGTATGTCCGCCCCGACTACGGGTTTGTCTGGCACGTCTGAGTCCGTTGATGTATTTCTGTACGTCCGATTCTGATTCCGTCCGGTATGCACTCTGCACCCCCGACTCTGTCTACGTCTCTGTCCGATATACCTCGTAGTTATGTTTACGACTAAGGTCCCGGCCGTTACGGTACCGTATTCACGAGTCCGATTACGGTTACCGTGGATCCCCTATTTCGTACGTTAGTTTTGATTATGCTTTGTTTATAGTTTTTACGGCTTTACATACTCAAGTACATTTTCCGTACCGCCCCCGCATCTTCGGGGGCTGCGTTTCATGCCGCGCAGGTACCCACAGATGAGCTGAAGATGTCCCAGTGAGGTTGGTGAGCTCCAATTCCTTCTGGAGCACTGCTGAGTCAGAGTATGTACGTTATGTCTTCTGGATGGTACTAGAGACTTTGCAGACAGTGGTGTGGGTATAGAATGTCAGTTGTGTGGGCGGCTTCATCAGCCGACGTCGTGTACAGTGTTACGTATAAATTTTGTCAGATTACAGAGTTTATTTGATTTAGTATGTATTATATCTTGGTATGATTTAAGAAAAAAAAAATTGTGTGCGATAAAGGTCTGCGGGTTTGCTCGGCCTTAAATCGAGGTCGGGTGCCCATCACGTCCCTCGGAAATTGGGGGCGTGACAGAGTGGTATCAGAGCAACGGATACCTGTGATTTAGATAAGGGGGCGACACAGTAATTATATGGTCAGAAAAGTGAAAGACTCTTCTCTAGATCGGGGTGGGACCCGCTACGAGAACGTTTTGGAAAATTGTTAAGACCCCGACTGGCCTAAAATTATGTGATAAAGATCGTACGGGGCGAGTTGATATGATTATGCCGGCTTTAGCGCACCTAAACGCATTGAGGTTTTAAGGTTAAGCGTGCTAGGGCCAGAGCAATTCGCAGGATGGGTGACCCCCTGGGAAGTATACAAAAATTTTCGTAAACATAGATATGAGAGATAAATAGGAAATTTGGGGTAATGAAAGGGAAATTGGAGTATGTGGAATGGGTAGCAACTTTATAGAGGTCGCGTGAGTTGCGACGGATTAGATTGGTGAAAGAGGAAGAGGAGCAACGCGGCCACAAATTAGAGTAAGTTGGAGCAAGTATTTGAAATGTCTTGTAAAAGAAATGACGTATATATGTATATGCATGTGTAGGACTCCCCTTTTTGACTATGTCGATCGGTGGGTGAACCCTAACAGCTAGTGTTGTAATATATGGAAGATATTAAGTGGACAGAATTTATGAGATAAAGTGAAAGGTGTGGGATAAATGTTACGAGATAAACTGATATTGATTTTGTTCCAGGTGGACATTGGAGAATTCTAATACAACGATATTTGGAAAGAAAAGAGAGTAATTGAATAGAACAGAAAGAGATCAGAACGTTAGAAAAGTTGAAAATAAGAAACGTAATTAAGCAGCGCCTCAAAAGAGCCGACGGGCAAAGCATGACAATATTTGAAAAAAAGAAACGGAATGTAATAATGCAGGGCAAAAGGAAAACCTATGGTATGGAACGACGAATCATATGAATATCAAACAATGTGATTATCGAGGAAGCGAATTAAGATAAGAAACGGGTTTGAAAGAGGGGATAACTTAGCCGAATCTACCAACGAGGAAGAATATGAACACTAACAGATAAATTTCTGCATTAATTACGTTATTTGAGGACCAGCTGTCAGATAAGATTTTGTACTATGTGATAGAGAGTTCTCATCGCCTCGTGATTCCATTAAGGTCTCGTGCGAGGCTAATCGAGTTATAGGTTGTAAGGAAAAAGGTATGGATATGGTATAAGTACAGCCCCTTAAAGGGGGGGGGGGGGAGAATGTATTACGTTAGATTTAAAACGGCGTTACAATATTTTTAGATGTCAAGAAAGGAAGGAACGAAAGACGCCGTAAGAAACCGCTTTTCGCCAATATGAATTGGGATACGTTTATGTCATGATTTACTTACTTTCCCCTGTCGGGTAAACGAGTGTTGTGCATAAGTACGCAGTAATATATTTTAAAGAATAGTAATAAAGGCAAGAAAATGGCCGCGAGCTAGGCCCCTAAAGAGTAATGGAGAGGATTATCGGACTCGAAAAGAATATTTTGGGAAATAACGATTATCGTAATAGGAATACCAGTGCTTGGTAGTGTGGAAATCTTTGAAGGAAAGGAAGGGGTTCGTTAGATACTAGAAAAATAGTTCATGGACCACAAATCACATGGAACTCGAGGAGATACGCCATGAAATTATGTGGATCATCGGCATGAAGTGGTGTTTGATCATAATTGTAAAAATCTGCGCGAGGAAAATTACTCCACTCATGATCTGGAATTAGTCACGGTGATTTACGTTTTTGAAAATATGGCGGCATTATTTATATGGAGTCCACGCTGATAATTGTACAGACCATCAGAGTCTCCCGTATATTTTGAGCAAAAAGAAGCTGAATTTGCGATAAGGGAAATGGTTTGAATTAGTGAGAGATCATGACGTCGATATTCTGTACCACCCTGGAAAGCAAATGTTGTGGCAGACGTTCATAGTCGCGATCTATGGGCAATTGGACCGACGTGCAGCCAGAAAGGAGAAATTGGTTCGTGAAATCCATCAATTAGTTAGCCTTAGAGTCCGTTTAGACGGTTCTGGAAATATTGGGGGTTTTGTCCGAGAAGTGTTGAATCATCGATTATGGAAAAAGGTAAAATAGAGTCAGTCCAAGGATGCCATTCCAGTACGGTGCAGAGTTCGTTGGCCAATATCCAAACTGCCAGCAAGTCCAAAATCGAGCATTAAAAGCTCGGCGGATTGCTACAGGAAATGAAAATTCTAGTTTGGTAATGAGAAACGATTATGTATCGCGCACTCCGCGCAGGTGCGATTTTAATTGAATTATTGTCAAAGATTGACGGAATCAGCCCATTTCCTTCCGGATGGAACTATTTATTCGGCTGAGGATTATGCTAAATTGCGCATTAAAGAGATAATAAGACCTCGCGGGACTCTTGTATCTGTTATAACCGACAGAGGTGCTTAGCTTACGGCTAACTTCTGGAGATTTTTCAGGAAGAATTAGGGACTCAGGTGAGTCTGAGTACGGTATTTTATCCTTAGGGCGAAGGACAGAATGAACGCTCTATGCAGACGTTAGAAGATGTGTGTGGCGGGGTGTGCTATCGTTTTCGAGGCTAGTGGCCGGGATAGTCATCGCCATTGATTGAGTTGTTTATAATAACCGCTGCTATTCTAAAATCCGGATAGCTCCGTACAAGACTTTGCTTGCGTAGAAAATGCAAGTCACCGATCGACTGGTTTAATATTGACAAAATAGAAATAATAGGTCCAGATATGATCCAACAAGCGGTTGGTAAGGTGAAACTTATCCGAGAGAGGCTATTAGCAGTTCAGAGTCGACAGAAGTTATACGCTGATAAATGGCGTCGACCTTTGGAGTCCCAAGTTAGTGATTGGATATACTTGGAAAGTATCGCCTATAAAGGGCGTAATGCGATTCAACAAAAGGGTAGGCTCAGTTCGCGATATATCGGACCTTATTAGATTGTTCAAAAATTGGGAATGTCGCCTATGAGTTTAGCCCGCCATCTGATCTGGAAGCGGTGCATCTGGTATTTCATGTATCCATGCGCGCAAATGTGTCGGTGATTCTTCGAGAATATTTCCAGAGATGATATGCGGGTGACGAAGTAACTATCGTACGAAGAGCAAATTTCGATAGCCATTTTGGACCGTCGAGAAAAGAAGCTTCGGAACAAAGATGTAGCGTCCGTTAAGGTCTTTGGCGGAACAACAACGGGGAAGAAATGACCGGGAGGTTGAAGAGGAAGTGAAGAAGAAATATCCTCATTTGTTCCCTATGCCCACAGGTAATCTAGAACCTTTGATTAGCTATACTCAATAATGAATGTGTATAAATTGTGCCGACCATAAGAAGAAACTCCCCCGAGGTACTTACGGACCCTATAAGTTTAATCTAACATTCGAGGACAAATGTTCTAAAGGGGGGGAGAATGTTATATCCCGCGTTTTCACACGTTTGGAAAAAAAAATTGAAATAATTTTGGACTTGTAAGAAAATAAGGTCATAGTTGATTTTATTTAACATAAGAGTTGGTTATGGAAGAATATTGATGTGGAAGTGTTAAAGAAGGCCAAGGGCAAAATTGAATTTTGGAAATTAGTTTCGGGAATTTCGAAACGAGAATTTTAACCAATTGAAAAAAAAAAAAAAAAAATTGAGGCCCAAAGTAGTAGGGGTGGCCGGCCATGATGCTAGGCCCAAGCCCAAGAATGAATTAATTCCCATGTGATTAATATGAGAAGATAGTCATATAAGTGTTTATCCCTTAGAAATTTCAAGAAGATGAAATAAAAGAAGGGAGTAAGAACATGAGAGGGGGGTTCGGCCCCTTCAAAAAAAAAAGAAAAAAAAATTCCAAGTCCTTCAATGGTGATCCAAAAATAAATTCCTTGTGGTATTTCCACTAAATTAAGTGTCCTTTACAACTTGGTGTAATTGGTTTGGAAGAAAGAAGACTTGTTTCTTCAAATGGACAACTTATTCAAGTGAAGGAGATTAGAGAAAAGGTAAGAATTCATCCTCTTTTATTATGTTATGAAGGTTTGTTGGTGTTGTAGTATATGAAAATGAGTAGAAAGTATGGAAATAGGGAAATTGCAAAGTGGGTAGGCATTTGTATAAGGGGCCGTGTGTGTGTGTATATATGTTGTATACATAAGATGTGTTAAATCTTGTGTTGAATTCTAGTTGTGGTTATGATGGAATGTATATTGGAAATGAAAGTTGAACGAATTTGGCGGAAGTTGGGAAAATATGTATTGGCCGAGTGGTATATTAAAAGTTGGAATGGAAATGGATTAATGTTGTTTAATTTGCTGTTGTGATCTTTGCAATGTAAATGGAGGTAAAATAATGTAAGTTTGCATTGAAACAAAAGGTAGAAGCTTATGTCGATTTAGTATGATTTTATGTCATTATGGAAATTAAATTGTTAAGGTGCAAATTATGATGATTGTTGATGAACTTAGAAAATGGAAACATGTTAGAAATAAGTATGTTAAAGATTAGAAGATTTGGATGAATTATGGCTTTGGAGGAAAGTTGCATATCTTGTATATCTTGTGTATATATATTGTAGAAATGTTATGAAATGCTTCCGGGTGGCATGGTAAGGACTTTTATTAGTAATGAATACGAGAATGTCAATGTTGAATTGAAAATACGAAGTCGGAATGAAGGTGATGACATTACGTTGGAAAGATGACGAGTTATGTTATATTGCGTTTTATGGTGATTGTTGTTGTTATTGATGTTGTTGTTGGGTGGTTGTTGGTTGTTTTGAGCCGAGTTGAATCTCGGGGATGCTTATATGTACGGGGGGAAATGCTGCCCAAATTTTTATAGACAAGTATTGGTTAAGAATAGAATTTTAAGTCTCATGAATAGTAATTGGTCAATGTAACCATTTGCGATTTTGAACAAAACGGGATTTGACTTTTAGCGATCGTAAAGGGCAAGAAAGGTATGTAAAGCTATCCCTTTTCTTCGATTTGGCATGTCCTAGATATACTAGGTTTGAATTTGAGCCTCGGGGGTTATTCTCGTCATCGAAACCCAAGTTTGATTTTAGTTACTATTCATTCAAGACAATTGAATCATGATTTCTATGTTTTGTTGGAAAACCATTTGAACATCCATAATTTGCGCAAATGTAATATTAATTGTTTTGAAACTTACATAGATGACTCCATAGAGTCTAAAGTTCGTGGATTTATGTCCGCCACCTCGACTTGACCCGAGGTGGGCCCACTAGCCCGAGATTTCTTTCGTTGGTCTTACTTAACCTACTTTCGTGTATGATATAAAGAGAAGACCTTTGCCTATGAATTTGAAACTCCGTTTAGTGTGTTCCACAAGTTATTTGAAGGCTTCTAAATGTGAACGACACTAAATTTTCAGAAAATAGTTTATGAAGTACTTTTCGAAAGTTTTGTAAATCTAAAGGCTCACATCCTTTGTATATTAATTCGACAAACCCAATACTTATTTTGAGCCTTCCGATCCTAATATGAATATGTATATGTATCTGTTTGTCGATTCTTGGAATGTAATTGTGTATTTGCATATGGCTTCGCACTACCGCTCGTGCCTATATTATGATTTCGTTCGCCGGTTCAAAAGTAGGTTTGTGATCGTGCGCACTATGATAAATTCGAAAGTATGCTGTGTTGCGGTTTCCGAGACCTCGCCATGGGGCGGTTCACATCGTATACGGAGTTATGCGTGATATGGCCGATGACATGATTTGTTACGATGACATGATATGTCACGATATGATTTGTGTGATATGATATGTTCGGGGTTTGTACGGAGATTTGAAACCTTCGGGAGTATCTTTGTGTTGTGGCACCGGCGTCGGAGTGGTGACCACGTTCCGAGCTTATGCATGATTTTCTATTTGCATTATGTATATGTGTCTTCGGTACATGCATTCCGATACTTCGATCCGGTATTTTCTCTCCGTACCCTTCACTCTCGCTTATGGTTTGGATTTCCGCACTTTATGCTTTACATACTCGCACATCTTTCGTACCGACCCCCTTTCTTCGGGGGTCGCGTTTCATGCCCGCGAGGTACGAGGTTCGTGATCCGCCGTTGTAGGCACACATTCTCGCTATTATGGATGCTCCTTTGATCCGAGCCCATATGTTGGTACCTATCTTCAGTGATGTTTATGCTTTTGTATATTTGATTATTTGGGGTACGGCGGGGCCCTGTCCCGTCCTATGTTTTCTGATATGATTCGTAGAGGCCTGTAGTCATATGTGTGGGTCGTGGGTCCTACGTATGTTCGATTTGTTCGTGATTTGCATTTGAATGCGGTCCCGTTTGTTATGGGGGCCATAATGGCCCTTATGTTTGTATATGTGCATATATGTTCGGCGATGTATATTCCGCCGCCCCTTTGACTTTGATATGACACTCTTGTACGCGCGACCGCTTAAGATAGTATTTATTTTCACTTCTGCTAATAATGATGAATATGATATTTGAGCTAAGCTAAATTATGATGATTTGATCTGAAAGACTATTTGGGTGTCCAAATAGGGCGCCAGTCGCGGCCCACGGGGCTGGGTCGTGACAAAAGTGGGCATTTTGCACTTTCGGATATTTTGAGACAATGGCGGAAAGTTTAGGGCAAGGTCATTTTTCGGTTCCGTTGTAATGCGTAAGTCGTTGGAAAATATTATTAGTGAGGAAATATTGAGGAAGATCGAGGGCAAAAAGGAAATTTGCAAAATGGCATTATGGTAATTTTGTAAAGGCTAGGGCAAGAAGGTAATTTCACACCAATTCTAGAAAAAAAAAAGAAGTCATGAAAGGAGAAATGAAGAAAACTCTAGAAAAGAAAAGGGAGAAAGAAAAGGAAAATTCTAGAGAGGGGCATGTGCCCCTCACATGCTTGCCACATATATATATATATATAAGTTGTCATCTTTTAATTAAGAGAGAGAAGAAAGAAAGAAAGAAGAAAAAAAAAAAGGGGAGGAGAAGCACGGCGGGCTGGCCGAAACCAGCCTCCAATTTGATCCGAAAAATTTGTTTCTTTATGTTTTCATGCTAATCGGAAGCCCTCGTCGATATGGAATGGTTGTTGGAATAAGAAGTTCCTCCGTTGTTGCTATGGACACCCTTAGCCGTGGAAGAAGTGAAAGAAAAAGGTATGAATTCAATTCTCTTTCATGTGTTATGGATGATTGTGAGTATTGTAGAGCGTAGAAAGGGACGAAATATGTGAAAATATGTGTGTATGTGAGGGTAGCCGTGGTGTATGTAGTGTGTAAAGATGGGGAATTAATCG